>NW_018165134.1:138661-140310 GCF_001263595.1 Phalaenopsis equestris | reverse complement strand
TATATATATATATATATATATATATATATTTGTGCAATGCTAAAATAAAAAAAAATATTCATTATATTATCATGAATTTTCTAGCATATGATAATTTTTTGTAAAAGAATACTATTTTTAGAAGAAAAACAATCAATGTTCTTAAAATCAAACTGTACATTGAATTAGAAGGAGAAATTTAAAATTTGATTATTCAATTGGGGTTGAATATGGTGTTTGAATTAAATGATGCAATAAATATTAAAATTATCTCAATATAATTTAAATGGTATAATAATGATGCAATAATTATAATTTGTCCTATTTAATTTATAATATTTCATAGTTGAATATTTTGAAAATCATTTTAAATAAAAGCTTTTGGGATATACTATTTTAATTATTTTTTTATTTCGAATTTAAATACTTTTTAGCCATCTTAAAAGGAAAAAAAATTGATTAGTATTAGAACTATGCTAATTCATAGAAAAATGGGTCAATTCAATGGTTCTATTAATTACAAATTCTAGCTGATGTTGTGCCCAAAAAGTTTTTGAAAAAGACAATCAGCCGAGGGATTGGCTTGTCGCTCGCTTGATTGGATCTACTGATTCAATTTTACTTTTATAACCATGCAAAACAACTCGCTAAATCTACAATCAACTCCTCCCAAAAAAAATCAAACCAAATTGTCTAATATCACATTTTCCTAATCATATAATCACCTTACCATCAATATTTAAATGACAAATGATCATGCAACCTATGGGCTTAAAAAAATACTTAACAAATTGCGCCTCGAATCATCACCCACCGCCGGCTAAACATGCAATAAAAAACTCCAAGCCATGTCATAGCGAAGATGCAACCAAAAAAAAAGGAAAAGAAAATACAATAAACTAGAACTTAGCCTATTTTAATTCTAATAAAAAGAAAAAAAAAATCATCATCATGCAAAATACATCTCAGAAATTTCAATAAAATCAAAGCATAGGAAACATAACTTCATGTCGTATAAAACATACCTTCTTGCTTGCCATGACATGCACGAGAAGGGAAGCATGGAGGAGGAAGAGAGCTCTCATAATCTTCATCCCTCAATACTTCTCTCTTTTCAGGCAGGGAGAGGTATCACAACAGGCATATAAATAGCAGATTAGATGGGAATAAATAACTGACTAAAAAAGTCATAATCTTGATTTAGACTGCAGGATATGACGCTGACATCATGCTAAACAATGGCAAGCGTTAAAAGGGATAGAGGGATTGCGGAGGCAGCTTTCAGGGAGTAGATTGCGGCCCTTTGTAACTAATATGGACTGCTTTTTTAGATTAAGTCGTAATTTGGGTTTAAGGATTTGGAGATCTTCAAGCATCATGATTTGGTTTAAATATTTGCTGAAATTGTACAAGGCATGCTTAATTTGGTTAACCATAGATGAGATGTTACCAAATGGCTTTCAGATATTTCAATTGATTCATTTAGCCCAAGTTGGGATGTTTAACCCATGTTAGGTATGGCTCATATACCATATATGGGACAGACGCTGGAGCGGAGCCGAAACATTTGTCCAATCGGGGGAGTTACGTTATGTCGTTGGGGGTGCGGGGGGCAACGGTACGGTACATGAGTAGTTTTGTAATTACATATTGTACACAAGGCCTATATA
>NW_018165134.1:131447-138581 GCF_001263595.1 Phalaenopsis equestris | reverse complement strand
TAAAGTTATATATATATATATACACTTAAGGGGTATTCTATAATTTTTCTAAAATTAAAAGAAAGTTGCCGCTCTGCTCCCGAGGACGTAGACATCTTTGTGGAACCTCGTTAAATCTTTGTATTTTTTTCTGAATTTGTGTCGATTCTCGTTTGTTTGCCCTAAAATTCTCAACAACCCATCAAGTTATTAAGACTAATTTGAACAAAGTTAAGGCAAACAAACTTTTAAAATCCATTTCAATTAAATATTTATGGTTAAATTTAGCTTAATTCACTATTGAACAAGCCCACTTTTGCTAGTTGGCTCTTTTAGTCTATTTTGACCCAATTAAACCTTTTAAGTTGAATTGGCTGATTTGATCAAATTAATTTTATGTAATATATCTAATTAATATATATGAAATCTTGGACTGGAAGCAAATCAGATGCTTTATAAGCTACTTATAACCCACATTTGCTTGATTAAGTAAATATTGAAGTAATTTGAACACTTTATAAGTGCTCGATTGTTAAATGAACAAGTTTGAACACCTCCTTGTTTGATTTAGTTATATTCAAGAATAATATCATTTAAAGATCACGAGCAAGTTTGATAAGAAGTTTGATGAAAAATTTTATTTAAAGTTCATGAATAATCTTGCTAAAAAGTTCGATGAAAGCTCAATTTAATATTTATGAATAAAATTAGTTAAAACATAACTTAAAGCTTATAAATAAATTGAATTAAAGCTCAATTTGAAACTCAATTATATTTAATTAAATTAAAATTTTAATTGATATTATATTAAACAAGATAAATACTCGTTTATTTGGTTGTCTATTTATTTAGTGCATTTATATGTTTATTTTAGTTTTTTATAGTGGAAAATTTTTTTAGTTATTTTAATGATGTTTAAGCGTCTACCATCGATTTTGGAAGATTTCTATCTAAATGATAAAATGTATCATTCAAAGAATAATATACTATCCTTTGAGGCAGAAATATTACCTTATAATTGGTTAAATCATCTTGACGAGAAAGATTTTTAAGATTTTTGGGTATGTATTAAACAAAAATTCTTATCTTACGAATGTAAGACATGGTTTATTTATTTTAGGATTTGGTATCCCTATAAAAACAAACCCTCATAGTTAATTACATTCCAGAAGTTATATGCTCACAAGAATACTCTCGATAAAAATTTTGGCTTATATAATGCAAGATTTCAAGGTATGTGTTTTCAAAAAGTTTCAAGATTTGAATTTTTTTTTAAATAATAGTATTTTAGGGTTTCAAAAGGTTTTCTTTTGAAATTCAAAGGTTGGGACTTACAGGCCAATGATGATGTAGCATAAAAAAACCATACAAAAGGTTCAGCCAACTCTGGGAATACGATGTACCTCGCGAATTGAAATTTTAAGATTAGTGAAAGAGTTAGATTTCATGTGAAAGAATGGATCTTATTGATTTGGTTTAAATAGTTTGATTTGAAAGATTCAATTGAAAGATTTAATTTCAAGGAGTTGATTTGAGTTGAAGGTTTAATTTAAGTTGATTTGATTTGAAAGGTTGAATTGAGGGTTAATTTGAAGTTTGACTTGAAATAAGATTGAAGGTTATTGATTTGAATGTTTTTTTATGATTAAGTGAAAGTTATTTAAATGTTGATTGAAGGTTATTTAAAGGTTGATGTTGGTGGGGAAATGTGTGCGTGTCTATGTTTGTATCTTAATGTCTTTAAATTTAATTTAATATACATATAAATTTGGTTTTTAGAAAAAAAAGTGTTTTAAAGTAATATTTTGATTTTTGAAAATACGAGACCGAACCGATTCCATAGAGCACAACACCGCAAGTGACATACCTACCCCAAGGGATAGACATATCACTTACGAGTGAGACTCGATTAAATAAACTAAAGAATTATGACATCCGTTTGGTTTGCGAACTATTTTTTTATATGGTGAAAAATTCCCCTATATAATATGGAAGATTAGATAGAGTTTATATTAAGTTGGGTTCTTAAAATTTTCTATAAGAGCAAGCCCCTATAGTTAATTATAAGTTAAATGACTGAAGTCACTTAAGAAAACTCTCGAATTAGATCATAAAATCTTGTATTCAATAATTTCAAAAGGTTAGGACTTTTCGAAGATCGGACCAAGAAGTGTCAAATGAGAAAAACTCAAATTTGGAGCATTTTATTTTGGAATCCAATGGAAGAAAAATTAGGGATTGTCACGGATCCTGAAGAGAACCTCAGTGAATTTCCATGCTATCCTATAGTTTAGTTTCAATTTCGGTGAGAGAAATTATTGAATGTTTCATCCTGCCAATATTATTATATAGGGCTTACATTTGTATGACACAATCATACAACTAGCCTGTAAGATATAAGGTTTTACGTCATAAAAAGTGAGAATCTCGGAACCTAATGGGAGTTAGGACTTAGACTGCACAACATAATTTGCAAAAGTCTAAAGATAAAGTTGAGGATTTATGCCGCACTGGGCGGTCAACCTTAAAGTCATATGGTTTGTTGTTTAAATCTAAGGTAAGATTTTTCGTAGTAGATCCATTTGCTCTCTTGAAGTTGTTCTTTTGTACATCATTGTTATGCTGCCCACGGTGCTAGCTCCAAGCTCCTTATCAATGTAGCAGTCCTTAAATCTAAGGTTTAAAGGTTTAAATGACAAGTTTATCAATCATTTGGGGGGGTTAAAGTTGATTAGAGCCACACCGTTTAGGATCCCACGGTCCCCTCGTTCCGATACCACCATTTTCTTTTGAATTTACTTAGCTTAAACGAGTTGTTAAACCCATTTAAACCGGGGAGATCTCATTAGCAACCATGGGTTACCTCATTTGAGGGCCTCTCGTAAATTCAGAAGGACTTGTTATGAAATTGTTGTTTTTGTTTTGGTTTTGAAAATGTTGATTAATTTTGAAAAAGTTGGTTTGTTTTGGAAAGTTTGTTTTGTTTTGCAGGTGAAGTAAAATCTACAACCAAGCATGTATAATATTTTAAAACAAGAGTACATTGCAGTAAATAAAATAACAGAAAATAAATAAAATTGTAAAAGCGTGCATGCTATCTTCTCGATGATCCTGGATTAGCCTTGTAGTATATCTATTTTACAGAAATTTAAATAAAATTACAGGAAAGGAAAAACAACAAAAAATGTTCAAGCTACACCTACTGAGTTCTGTGACACAACGTAATGGCTTCCTAAAAGTTTAAATTAATGATTTTCTGGAACAAAGTATAATAGGTTCATTTGTCATTCAAAATATCCAAAGTATCATAAAGGTGTTCGGAGTATGACCTCACGCAACCTTTAGAATCTTTTGAAACATTTTGACTTCATTTGAACTTATTATATTGTTTAAATAATCATCCAAAATTAAGTCCGGGGTTTGATTGATTAAAATACACTATGCTCAGTGAAATTGACGTTTTAATCATCTCATGAGAGGGGTACTTAATTAGTCATTTACTGTTTCATTTAAAAGTTATATAAATGGGTGCCCTTGAGGGCAAGATTAGCTTATCAAGACTTTTATGCCTACAATTAAGGCTGATCTTGAAGTGTTTGCAAAATGTTCACAATTAGTTATTTTTCTTTTTTAAACCTAATTAAGCAAGTTTAGATTAAGCTTAGTTCACTACTAAGCCCTTAAGACTTATGTGTGGATGAGTTCTGGACTTTTAGGGATGTTAAATTATATGGTATTTTTAATCCTTATCAATGATCATATCACTCAAACATTAACTAGGGGTTTTAAATAAGTGACTAGGGGTTTTAGGGGTTTTAAATAAGTGAATTATCATTTTCCAACTTCTAACCCCTCACCTAAAGATCATTTAGTTTAATTAACTTCCCGAATTATAAGAATTGGAGGGAATTACAATTATACTTTTATTGTAGAAAATTGAGGTATTAGTTTCTACCATTGAATCCCTTGTGTTTCAATCATCCAAAAGAGTTCATTATGATAAAAATTACCCCTTTACCCTTTAATCAATCCTAAAACTTAAATAAGGCATAATAATTCAAAATTACCATTTTGCCCTTAAGGTTCTCCACTTCATAACTATTTAAATATAAATCAAATGAATTTGAAATTTTTATAGTACCCCACTCATAGGTCAAATAAAATATCAGAGGAAAAAATGTGATTTTTCAAAATTTAATTTAATTTAAATGATTATTTTATTCAAAAATAAATATTTTTCAAAGTCAATTTATTTAATCAATAAAAAAAAGTATCTATCCTTAGAAAAAATATTGGAGGTGCATCTAGCCCAGAAGACCATTAGGACTAATTTTCATAACTTTTCAAGTTATATTTTAATTATTATATTTATTTAATGATTTTGAGTATTAATTAAATGTAAAATATTATTTAAGTTGAAAATTAACTTTAATATTTTTATTAAATGCATCTAAGTTCAGAGAACCCAAAAATATAATTTCCACATTTTTATAATTTATATTTAATTTACTGTAATTATTTTAGTGCAAAATTATGAAAAATTTAATTTTAAGCATTTAAAAATTTATAACTTTATTTAGAAAACTAGGAAAAATATTTTAATTACTCCCAAGTGATCAAGAAATCAATTGTAACATTTTGGTGCTCTTTTTGATTTTAGTGATTTTTTTTATTTTTTAGTTATTTTTTATTATTTAAAATATACCTTAAAAATCAAATATTTATTTTAATTTTAATTTTATTTTTTTAAGTGTCTCTGATCATAAGGAACTTAGAAAACCACTTTTATAATTTTTTTTAACCCTAAATTTAATTTATATAATTATTTTAATGCAAAAATCAAATTTAGCTTAGAAAATTAAGTTTTGTGGGTAAGTTAATTCAAATTGATCTCAAATTTTTACAGAGAGTTAATATGAATATTTTTTATAGTGTGGGATAATTTTTGTGATTTTCCCATTTATATTTTAGTTATTTAATTTTTATTTCATTTTAAGGACTTAATTACATAAAGTGATGTGTTTAATTGTTTAAATCCAATTTACATTTTTTTAGGGTCCTCTGATCATAGTAAACCTACCAAAATAAGTTTTGTATTTTATGATTTATACTTTAATTTTTATAATTTTTTAATTAAATAGAGGTGATTTATTTTGAAAATTAGGGCTTCCACACTTAAAGGTGTTCTCTAACTTTGGAAAAAATCAGAGAACATATCTATAGACAGAAAGTTTAAACCCACAAAATCTCAAGCCATGGTGATTAACTTTTAATGACTTATGATTTAATTAAAGTTTTCAAGTATTTTATTAATTAAAAATAAAATATAAGTCAAATAATTTTATTTTTTATTCCACATTATTCTCCTCTGTTAACTGAGTAAGAGAATATTTTTATTTTATTTTTATGATTTTTCTATGCAAAGATATGAATTTTCTAAGTTATGGGAATTAAAATAAATCAAAATTCATATTTTCCTACTTATCCAGCTCAGCCGCCACGTCAACCTGGAATTCTCAGAAGTCCCATGCGTCATTGCGCTACTAGACGCCACCAGCTGACTTAGCCGCCACGCGTCCTACCTTTATCGCTTCATTCGCTCGTCTGATGCAATCTGGGTCATCCGTCCGATACAAGAGCGATCAAACAGCTCCTGGTCATCATCCCCAGTAAGCCAAAACCGAGAGCCGTCCACACTAAATTGCTTCAATCACACTCGATACTCAATGAATTTAAGTGTGGTTTGTTCCTACACATGCATCTAACCAAGAGGAGCATATCCATACGATTGATCATACATGGTATTAAAATTTCTTCACAAAAGCCCAAACTGAGCTCGGTTTGCGGGCAAATGGTCCATACCTTGGTCCAAGAGGTGTAGCCTCAATTGGATTTGTTCCTGAGCTTTGTTGTGAGCTAAGGAACCTCCTCCAAGCATCACCTTGAACTGAGATTTAGTTCATGTATGAATTCGATCGAAGGGTAATTTGAGTTTGTTCTAGAGCTAGATTAGAGAGCTCAAAATGATGGGACTTTGACTGGGGAAGTTCTATCTGGCTCTGGTGAAGCTTATGAGACAATCAATTTGGAGTTTTGATGCACTTGGTGGTATGACCATGAAAACCCTTGAATTTATGTGATGAAATTAGGGTTTTCCAGTGCGAATTAGGGCAAGGAAATGGTGGGGATTAACTTCTCTGGACTGCTAGAGGGTATGGAGAAATTTTGGCAGATTTTGGCTAAGGTTTGAGCATACCTCCTCTCTTGGCCATGGAGGGTGCTTAATTTATAGGGAGAGCCATGACTGTCATCAGGGTCTGCCAAGGTGGCAGGGGAGCTGCTTAGGTGGAGGGGAGAAAAGCTTTAGTGGCCAATGAGGCTTAGCCAGCTCAGATGGGTTCAATTTTGGGACTTGACCATTTGAGGCTTCTCGGCCATGGTGTTTTCTAGTAGCTATGGTGGCTGGTCGGCCAAGGTCAGGTCACCTCCAAGCTTAGGTGAGTGTTGACCTCACTTTTGGTTGAGGTCTAGAAACTTCTTTAGTAGCCTAGGTCTAGCCATAGGACTTTTCTATTGACTAGTCTTAGAAAACTAGAAAAGGTATCATCACCATTAGAAATTCAAAACTCTTCTCTTTGCTCAACTTGAGATTCCACATATTGGTCCTAACCTCTAATATTTAGAAGGTAAGATCATTATGGGAGAGCTCAAGAAGAGTTCTTATAGGGTTACTTGGCCTTAGGATTGACCCTTGGTGTTGATATGAAGCTAAGATACATTATACCCTTATTATATCTTCACAATACACTAACTAAGATCAATACATGAAAGCCCAAAATGGGGATTTCATTGATCCATGGTTCATTTAGAATGAATATCTATTCAATTCTATTTCAAATGCCCAACTTGGCCTTTTGCCCCGAAACACCTCCAAATTACCTAACTACCCTTGGGATCCAAATTTTGCCAAAATACCCAAAATTGATCAAAACTCATTCCAAACACTTTGAATACATCAAAATGTGCCAAAACTGACAAAAATGACCAAATTACCAAAATGCCCCTCCATGGCCTAAAAATCTAAAAATTCCAAAAATTCCCAATAAATCCCAATAAATCCAAAATATTCCCAATTTCATTTTGTCCAACTACACC
>NW_018165134.1:130009-130642 GCF_001263595.1 Phalaenopsis equestris | reverse complement strand
TTTAAAGAGATAATAAGGGGGTTAAATCAATGTACTTGCCATACCACATGTCTAAACTCTATGGTGCCATTTTTACTGAGCATCATAAGCTTTAACCATGGTCCAAGCCTTGGTTAGCCACCCTAACCCAAGGTAAAATCCAAAACCGTGAGCCCCCACATGGTTAAAGCCCAAATTCATGCCAAGAGGCCACCTCAGCTCAAATTGAGCTGAGGACCCCTCTGCTTGACACCTAAGCAGTGGGGCTAAGCTCTCAATTGGCAAGCTAAGCATCCTTATAGCCATTTTCTATAAAATCTACCCCTCACGGCCATGGAGGGTGTGGTAAAAAATTTTCTTCACTGAGGCCCTTTAAACTCTTCAGAGAGCTTCCTTAGAAGACCCTTAGCACATTCTAATCCATTTCCCCCTCTCAATTCCACCACAGAAAGCCAATTTTGAGCTCAAACCCTTGCCCGAAACCATGACAAAATCCAATCTCAACCTACACAGCACTAAACCCCAAATTAATTGGCTTTACACCTTCACGGGAGTGAGAGAAGCCAAAACCCTATCAAATTTCCCTTCCACAGAGCCTCTACCATAGCTCTCAACCAACACCCAAAATCGGCTGGGGGTGGAAGAAAACATATA
>NW_018165134.1:121162-126040 GCF_001263595.1 Phalaenopsis equestris | reverse complement strand
CTTTCTTTAGTTTATTTGATCGAGCCTCACCCTCAATTCTTGTGTTCATCCTTCGGGATCAATACAGGATTTGAGGTAAAGCGCTCTTTCATTTAAACTATGAAAATTATGGGGTCAGTTTGACTTCATCTTTTTCAAAACTAATTTTTTTTTTAAAAAAAATGTCCTTCCGAAGCGGGCAACGAGATTTTAATGCCGATGATCGACAGCTTCTTACGGGCAAACCCCACACCAAAAATAGTGCCGACAGTGAGCGAGGGATGTTGAGTGGTGGAGTCAATTTGGGGTTAATAGTGGCTCCATGGTGAGTATCTAATGGAAAAGTGAGGTTTGGGCTAAGTTGGCTAGATTGAATTTGATCCCATGGTCACTTGGCTAATCATGGCCCCAAAATGGTTCAGGCTGATATTTAAGGTCCTCAAATAAGTTTGGGTGAAGTAAAATGACTTGTTTGGGGATTGGGCAAGAGTTTATTTGTTGCATGAATGAGGAAAAGTCCAAGTGAGGGACAGAAGGAGGAGTAGTCACCTCCACTTGCCAAAATTGGCAAATTTGACTTTATGATTTCCATGGAAGGCTCCATGGGGCATGCCATGCTATGTATGAGCCCATGGAAATGTTTCATGTAAAAGGAATTTGTAATATTCACGCATTAAATAAAAAAAGGGCCAACATGCCTATTTTGGATAAAGCTTCATGTATGCATGACTAGGTTTAGTATTATGCCATGGTTAGATGCCTTAAATTCCATGAGATGATGGAGAAAGGATTTCTTTGTCATGTGGGCTCAAATTGGTTTTTAAAATTAGTGCCATGGGCTTTTGAAAATGCTTATGGGTATGGGCTTTTAAATATGATGATGGATTTTGATTTTGGAAATTGATCATGCGCCAATTAAATAAATTTGAATTCAATTTAAATTGGATTTAGGCATGCAAGAATTTGATGTGAATTTGAAATTGAGGCATTTGATTGATCATGAAGTTAAATTTGGGGGATTTTGGATTTTGGATCAATTTGAGGTAATTCACTTGGACCTGGATTTTGAGTTTAGAATTGGGTTTAATTGAGCTTAAATTTGGTTTCAATTGGATTAGGACATGATTAATTTGAGTTTAAAATTGAAATTTAGGAGATCTGAGATCAATTTGGTGGAGATTGGGGATGAATTGGGGAATTTAGGCACTTAGGGGCAAACTTGGGATTTTGGTCAAAGTGAGTCAATTTGGTCTAATTAGACCCAATAAATGGTCAAAAATTGGTTTTAGGGGTGTTTGAAATAATTTTGGAGGATTTGAGAATTTTTGGGCCAGTAGGGGCATTTTAGTAATTTTTACAAATTTGGGGGTATTTTGGTAAATATGAAATTTTTGGGATGTTTTGGGTAATTTGGATGGTATGAAATGGTTTTTTAATAGAATTGAGGGATTTGGGTCAACCTTGGAATTTTTTTGGGTGCCAGAGGCAATTTTGTAATTTTATGAAAGTTTAGAACTAAAAGCCAAAACTGGATAATTGGGTAAGGTTGAGGCTTGATGCAAATGTTGATCATATAATTACCCCATGGTGCTATGAGACCAAAAAAACTCCACTTTGAATTCTCCATTTGCTAGTGTTATCCACCCTAGCCAAAGACTACGGGTTTGGGCGACCACCCACATGGGTCTTCAAAGAGGCAAGGGAACCAAACTAGACATGTGTAGGTTAAGGTTCAAGGTTGCAAATGGAAGTGTGAAATGCAAGTATATGTGTGTACTAGACCAAGCCACATCACCCAGGGTCAACTCTAAGGTTAGATAGTTCTATGGGGAACCCTTCTTAAGCTCCTCCATACTGGCTTTACCTACTAAGTGCTAGAGGTTAGAACCAATATGTGGAACATCAAGATGAGCAAAAAAGAGTTTGAAATTTCTATTGGTGAGGGAACCATCACTAGTCTTCTAAGAATAGTCAACATGAAAGTTCTATGGCTAGATCCTAGGCTCTTAAGGAAGAAAGACTAGACCTCAACCAAAAGTGAGGTCAATAGTTGATTGAAGGTTATTTTGAAAGATCTATGAAGGTTGGTTTGGAGGTTGAAAATGTTTAAAGTTTGAAAAAGTTTAGAGTATTGAAATTTTGAAAAAAAAGTTCGAAAAGATTTGTAGGTTTGTGCTGACTTCATTTTTCAGTTAACATTTTCCTTAGATTATATCCAGTCTCATTAGGGCATTGGTCCTCCCTCCTAGTGTCATATTATGATTGAATTAAGCTCAAGCAATCTGTAACTTGAGCCTTACTTGAGCTCAAACTTGAGATAAATCTAATAAAATCTAATTTGAAGTCTAACTAAACAAAATTGAAATCAACCAAATCAAAATAGAACCAAATATAACCATTTTGACCAAACTCTATAATTGACTTAAAATCAGCCTTAACTAACTTGCACACCGAAATTATTGTTTCTTAATAGATCATCATAGGGCTTGAAACTTAATTCTAAAAGTTGCATGATGTTTACTATCACATATATAGACTAAGAGTCCATTTAGGGTGGCAGTGTTGTGGCAGTGTGTCACCACACCATAATTTTGTTTGTTTGGGTAAACTGCAATTTGATAACTTTTTCAAAAAGTTATCGATGAAATATGTATTTGCCTACCGGTTCTAGCTAGGTACAGTGATAGCTTTCTAGCTGCAGTCTGAATTTTTTTTTTAAAAAAAAATTAATAACCACCGTAGCTTTTTGATATCAGATTACACTTCAGCAGCTTCACACCTGCTTTATAATAAGCTGGAGCTACCCCAAAAATACCTTATGTAAACAAGTTTGACGATTATACGACACAAGTTTTACGTAAAATTTTTTATTTCAAATTTACATGCATGAATAATGCTCCTTGCAACTTAAAATTATTATTATTTCTACAGATCAATCCAACGATTAGAATTTATACTCTAAGATGTATGATATTTACAATAACATATGGGAAACACACAAAATAGATTGATTATGATCAGATACACTTTTCAAATAGATTTTACATTTTGGATTTTCATGCATAAAATAGTCATACATAAAAATTCTTCAATGATTCATTATTTTTCAAAAAGGACTATGCAAGTGTGTCTAGATTGTCATAATCGCTCAAATGGACCCCTCTGTTCCCAAATTAGAATCTGTTTTGGGGCCATTAAGGCAATGATAAATTTGATAATATAAATAATAATCTTTATAATTCACCCAAAATGACCTCAAGTCAAAATGAAACTTCAACTGAAGTTAGTATGTGCTAAAAATACTAAATTTAATACATTAAAATCTACTAAAAATTTTAATTCAAAATTCACCTAATTTTTTCTTTCACAGGTTGGGGCCCACACTATGACATGTAATACCTTGAGATGGGTCCAAATTTGACTAAAATTTCTAATGATAGAAAGTAGAGTTTAATTTGTGATATTCAATATATAAGAAAGCATCATTCTCCTTGTCAAGAAATTATAGTGAATGGATAAAATGAATTAGTTCAATTTATATTGTGCCAAATAGGAGCATACCTATTCTTTACCCTTTGGTTCAGGCATAAAGAACATTGACTAATCCTATGCTTGGTTACTGATTCTGCGGCTAGGCTGGGAGGATACCAGCTCTCACTTCGGAGCTCCCACGTTCCCCTCACCTGAGGGCTAACATCTACACATCAGCACCCAAACGATAGGACCGAAATGAGAATTTTAGTCTGTCACTCTAAAATCTCTAATTCTACGCCTGATAGTAATATTTCCCTATTTATTTGCACCTAACTTCCAAGGGCTTTGACCTCCCTGAATCTTGGACGTAATCTTCACTTTAGTTGTAAAACTCAACATATTTTAACAAATCAATTGGCCAGATTGAAAGTAAATTAAGATTGAAGTGAAAAGATCATCACAATTTCTTAAACATTTTCATGGCTTCACCAATTCAAATCACCATTTCATAAATCTCGAGACAAGGAGAAAGACAGAGAAAACTACTCAGAACTCATGGGGAAAGCACAACAAAACTCAGAATTCATATATAAAATCAAAGCCATACAAACTATAAAAAGTAAATAACTTATCTCTAAATTTCTCCCCAAGAACACTCCTTGAAGTTCCTCTGAATCTCTTCCTTTCTTTACAACACACGGAGTTCCTCTTCGAAGTAGCAAGGAGGAAGGAATCTCTCACTTTCCCTCTACTCTTACAATTTCTCGAAGAATTCCTCACAGTTACACGCTCTAGCAAGCTATGTACACACTAATAGAACCTATCTAACCTCCAGGGCTCCTCTATTTTTGGCCAAAATCTTCTTTTTAAAGATGTGGATGAGTTTTCCCAAGAGTTGCTTATGCACCCCTCCAAAATCCGGCCTCATCCATTATACAAGTACACATAACCGTCGATCCCGCAGTCGGGGGCCTCGATGGCGCTTTCGGCGGCCTTCTGGAGATTTTGTCTTGTAGCCTCGGGAAAAGCTCGTCGTCGGCGGCGTCGATGGCGCCGTCGGCGCCCTAGTGCAATTGTCCACATTTTGGTCATTTCTGCTCCAAATTCGCTCCTTTTTGTATCTTTTTGCTCCATTGACCTTAATTCATCATTCCTGCAACAACACATCAAAAATACCTTTCTTTAAAATGCAATATCATTAAAAATGGTATAAAAATGGTACGAAAATCTCAACATATTTTCTTTTGGTCAAAATCCCCTAAACTTAACTATTACTTGTCCTAAAGTAATTTTAGTACTATATAAAAGTTATGATCTACTGCAATAATATTTTAATTCAGAAATACTATAAGTTTGATTTAGATAAATATCATAGTGAGATTTTCAGAAAAAAATTCAAGTAATTGAATTAACTCTATGCCATCA
>NW_018165134.1:119757-121115 GCF_001263595.1 Phalaenopsis equestris | reverse complement strand
GATATTTTATGTAAGCACACAAACCTCAACTTGCATGGACTTTTCAGTAAGCACATGAAGTAGCTTTACATGGATTTTCAAGTAGGCACATAAGCAATAACTTGCATAAATTTTTAAGTAAGCACATGAACCACAACTTTACATGAATTTTAAATTAAGCAGATGAACCACAACCCACATTTTAAAGAAGCTAAGCGTGAATTTCGTTGATCTATGCACCATCTTAAACACAACTTGCATTTTTTAAGGTAGCTAGGCTTGGATTTCACTAACATATGCACCAAGATAGACATAACTTGCATTTTAAGGAAGCAAACATGGATTTCACTAACATATGCACTAGCATAAACACACTTTACATTTTTAAGGAAGTTAAGCATGGATTTCACAAACATATGCACCAGAATAAAAACAACTTGTATTTTTATGGAAGATAAGCATGAATTTCACTAATAGATGCACAAACAATAAGCACAACTTGCTTTTTTAAGGAATTTAATATACTAATTTATTTGATGAAGTAATGCATGCGCTGGCTTTATTTTTATTGAAATGTTTAATTTTAAAAATAAGATAGAGTAGATCTCAAATATTTAATTGATTAAATAATCAGATACGACATTACAAGTAACATGTCATCACAAAAGATGATAATAATACTTAATAATGGGTTCAATTATTCAAACTAAAACATTTTAAACTCCTTTTAAGTTTAATTTTTAATGCATGGTTTTGATCTAGTGTGCTAAACTCTTGTTCAATCACAACGTTGGAGTCCACTTCCATGGGAGACTGCTGATTTTGGAAGGAATGTCATGTTAGCGTCTGAAGGGATCAAATGCTAGGTAACCCTTGAAGCTTTTTGAGCTACAAAATATTAAGAGTTTCTGTATAGTTGTCAGTTAATTCGAGCAAGAATCTGTTGGGGAGGATCGTAGGAAGCGAAAAGCTGAGTTGCGATATGATAGTGAGAATATCAGAGCTTACCTTAGTACTTTTATACAAGCATATTTTCATCTAAAAATAATTTTATTACATATCAGACAAAAAAGAATATACATATACATATACATACATACATAGATATATATATATATATGTGTGTGTGTGTGTGTGTGTGTGTGTGTGTATGTGTGTGTGTGTTGCATTCCGTTGGTTGACATCCACAATATAAGACCCCTCAGGTTGGGGGCCTTGTGTGGCATCCACAATATAAGACCCCTCAGGTTGGGGGTTCAAATTTTCTCTGGCATAATTGGACTTAAGGAAGTGATACTGAAATTGTTAGACATATTAGGAGTGATTGGAGGCTCGTAAAATATTCTCTTGCCATTCCTTTTTAAAATTATATATATATA
>NW_018165134.1:117163-119635 GCF_001263595.1 Phalaenopsis equestris | reverse complement strand
TATATATAAAATTTATTTTTAAGGAATGGTCAGAGACTATTATACTAGCCTCCAACCACTTCTAATGTGCCTAACGATTCGCGTATTGCCCTTCTTAAGGCTCACGTCGCTAGAGGGGGATTCGAACCTTCAACCTGAGGGGGCTTACAACAATGATGCCAACCAATAGGTCGAAGTAGCCGTTACACACACACACAAACAAACATGCAGATAGATAGATAGATAGGTAGATATCTATATATCTACCTATCTATCTATTATATATATATATATATATATATATATATATATCTATATCGATAGATAGATTTTTAAATTTTTATTGAAAGTATCATAAAGAAGGCACTTTACTAATAATATAAGGAACTGTGATAACAATGTGAAATAGATGGGAGCTTGTTCCCCATTCCCTCTCCTTCAATCCTCATCAGACAAAAAGAAACAGGAAAATTTGTTTTTTTTGGTGCAGTTTATTAATCAGAACCTCATAAAATAAGGGATTAAAGCTGATCCACGGTCCACAATGAATCAATGATAGCTACATTTAATATTTAAATATTACTTTCAATATAAGTGATGGTGGATTATTTTGGAAGATAATATGGAAACTTATATTTTATAAAAAGTCGTAAGCTTCAATAGCATTTTTATTTGGGAACTAAGGCAAATAAATACCAAAAAAATAAGACAAAGGAACATATTTTTTGCTTAAGAAAATATGAATACTAAGCGTTACGAAAAAAATATTAGATCAGGATTCCGTACGTAGAACAAGTGTTATTGTATTCTTGGAATATTTTCAGTGTTATAATAGCACAATAACACATCAATAATACTTGATCAACACACAATAACACTTGAATAACACACAATAACATCTGAATAACACGAGGAGAATATTCTCCTGAGTTATCGAGCCGATCACGTCCACGGCGTAGTTTTATTTGACTCCGCACATAGCTCTACGTGAGGAGTCCTGATTTAATATTTTTTCAGCGTTAGCAGAGCATAGCTGAATGTAATTATCACATTATGAGGACGAGCATGTACTTTTTAATTCCTCATGATTGAAATCGATCATTAGATATATTAAATGAGACAATGTTCACTATTAAAAATATTGTCAACTAAATGATACAATTAACAGGTTATTTAAAGTAATCAGATTATTCAGCCTATCAATTTAATATATGATAAATTTAAATATCACATGTTCTAATTGTTGCATTCTAATTCTAATTAATATTTAATTGATTAAATAAACTATTATTTAATTATTGTACACTTCTCAATTTTTTTAAAGTTATATAACCAAATATGCAATACATGATAAAATACAACAATATCAATCGAATTCATCGTAATCAGGAATGCTGATCGAAGCTCATACAACACTCACCAATTTAGAATGCCCAAACTTAACGGGCACTCACATGGTTAAATGGGCCTATTACGAGTGCACTTTTCTAGTTCAAAAAACTCAAAACTGAAGTGATCCTTGTCTTAGATTAGAGGGCTCGAGCTGGGAGGGCTCGAGTCCAGTCTAGAGCAACAATGTTAAACCGTTTCATGGTCAACAAACTCTCTCCAGAAGAAAAGACTCATGAGATAAACAACTTGTAAGAGAATAGATTGTAGAGGGCATGACTAGTTAGAGAGGTTTAAATTGTGAAAGCCTTCAAGTAGAATGAAGTTGAACTCTTAAATATTGAGGCACCTTCTGGTGTAATGGTTAGAGTTTCGGCATAAACTTTAAAGTTATGTGTGCTCGCATGAGAGCACTCCTAGGATGGGTGACCTCCGGGGAAGTTACACCAATGGAAAAAAACCTTGAGGCTACTAGGCCAAAGTGGACAATACTTTGATGGGTTAATGTACAATTTTTAATATTTAAATTAATTAAATAAGTAATTATTTAACTTTTTTACACTTTTTAAATTATTTTAAAGTTGCATAGTCAAATATGCAATATAGGATAAAATTTGACGATATCAAGAGAATTTGTTGGTAATCAGGATATGAGGCTCTTAAAAATACTCATCCAAGCTCATACGACATTAGAAAGCCAAAACATAGTGGGCACTCATGTGGATAAATGGGCTTAATTTAGAGTACACTTTTCTAGTTCAAAAAACTCAAATTCAAACGACACTTGTCTGGATTTGAGGGATCAAGTTGGGAGGGCACTCAACCAATCCAGAGGGACTTGCCTAACCCGAAGAGCACTCGCAGGAGGTTTAGAAGAAACTTTCCAAATTAGGTGTAACAAAATTTTCAATCAACTTCTCTGATGAGTAAGATCTTCAATGCACTTATGTGGGGCAACAATCCACATATAATCTAATACTATTTCTAAATATTTTTAACAAATATATCATATTTTTATATCTTAAATTCGAATATAGCCTCTATGATAGTGAAAACAAATTGAAAATATCATGATGTGAAGTAAGAAATTATCTCAAAATTTCT
>NW_018165134.1:91068-116948 GCF_001263595.1 Phalaenopsis equestris | reverse complement strand
TATATATATATATATATAGAGTACCCTAGCAGTAAATTGTCCGTCAACATAGAAGTTAAAGAGTACACAGCCGATTGATAAGATGCATAAATAGAGGAGGGAACCTAATGATGATCCAATGAGCTTTGGAATAGGACAATAGAGCAACCCCAAGATTAGCGGTACTACAAAATATTAAAATTTTATTATATACAAAAACTCTCAAAAGTTAGAACATTGAAACTTATACCCAGTGGTGATGAGGAGTTAGCCCCAATCAGACAAGTTGAAAAGGAGGCTCTAGCTGATGAATGTATTATATGAGGAGATTCTATAAGCCAGGTTTGTCAAAAGGTTCAAAATACCAAATTTAGAATTATATAAAGGTATAGTAGACATTGGTTACCATGTGAATTACTTGGAGTTGACTGCTTCACTACTTGACATAAGCGACACTTTGATGTTGCATTTATGACACTATTTTAAATATATCATCCCTTTGGTGGCTCTTGTGTCTCCCATTAAGAGCTAACCCTTTTCTTATTAAGTTTAAGAAGATGTTTGTTTCTTAGGTTATTAGGGCCCAAAGATATCTGATTAGCGCACTTGCATATCTGAAGATGAGAAAATAATTAAGAGAGTATCTTATGATGTTTATTCTCAGCTTCAAAATAGAAATACTAAAAGGCATTTTATTATTAAGATATCCTTAATCAAGAATTACAAGAAAAATGATGTGTTAAATGTGATGCAATAATTCCTTCATTTTTCTATAATATTTGTGTCATTTTTAGGCTTTTTATTTTTTGTCATTTTTATGTTTTTTAGTGTATTTATGACTCTATATGTAGTGTAAATGTGATTAGGCGACTTAGATAGCAAAAGAGATAAAATTTACTCAAAGAAGATGGCCAGAAACCTAAGGAATGGGTAGCCTGGCGCCAAGAACTTGAGGGTCAGACACTCAACCCAGATTTGCATTTTAAAAGGTTTTTATAGTTCTTGGTTCATTTTATATAGGAAGGTTTAATTCTCAAAATAAAAAGATGAAGAGGAGGAGAGAGAGGAGAGAGACCAACAAGGAAAAGAAGAGGACAATTCATAAAGAATGAGTGAAGGTTGTTATCAGAGACTGCTCCGGAGAAGTCAAGGCACTTCAATTGAGGAATCCACAGGAGTGTTGTAAGTGTGAGCGGGTGTTCTCTTGAGTGAGATCAATTATTTGTGAGTGAGATTGAGCATATCGTATGCCCAAAGAGGGAATCGTAGTGAATCTGATGATAACTTGTAATTCAGTGGGGGCATCTAAGTGAGATTATTTTAACATTTTTTTTGGTTTGAATTGAATTCCTCTTTGCATTTTTTTTCTTTTAAATGAGTAGGAATAAATATCTCACTCCCTCAAATTAGTAATATATGCAAGTTAGTGCTATCCTTGAAATGTGATTAACTTTCTATCATAGCATGTTAAAATTTTTAAAAAAAAGTGCACATAATTTATATCCAGACTAGCCATCTTGATAGTTAGAATGAATTACGATCTAGTACTGCAAGAGTAATCTAGTGGAATGATAAAATTAACATACATTACTTTGTAAGAATAAGAATATTATTGCTAGAGTAGTGCAACTACATAGGGAAACATAAAAACACAACTATTTTATAATGATTAAATTACTAACAATAATAAGAAATACCAACGCTTCTTAAAACCTCCAAAAGGGGATATTGAATACTATTATTTTATCTTAACACATCAATATTTAAAAATTTTGCACATAATTTATATATAAACTAGCCATTTTGATAATTAAAATGAATTATGATCTAGTATTGCAAGAATAAGCTAGTGGGACGATTAAATTAACATACATTACCTTAGAAGAATAGGAATATTATTGCTAGTGTAGTGCAACTGCATAGAGAGACATAAAAAAACACAACCGTATTTACATGATTAAATAACTAACTATAATAAGAAATACCAACATTTCTTGAGACCACTAAAAGGGGTAAATGAATACTATTATTCTTGGTTGTCAATAACCTTGGATTCTTATGGATAGATAAATTGATAGGTCCAATTTAAGGGAGGATTCTTTACTTGATTAACCCTAAAACTTTTTTGTAATTTTCAATTCTTTGCAAAAGTTTAGTTAGTAACTTTAAAAAATTCACCCAACCTTAATTCTTCAAGCTACACTTAAAACTTGTCGACTAGAATGCTTTCAATTTTTGGGAATTAATTCATTTCTCATGAGACCAATATATAGACTCAAATAAAAATATTACTTGAGCGACATATGTAGGTGTATGATTGCCAACAACTTTTTATCAGTTTCAACCATCGTGTTTTTATCACCATTACAAGGGAACGATGTTATCTTTTTTATTTTTAGGAGAAATTTAATTGAACCATTAGGTTTAGACTTGAAACTTGTTGTATTCTATTTTTATCATATCTATTTTTTAATTCTATGTTAAAAAATATTAAAAAATAATGTTTCGGATTTTTAATTTTTTTTATTGCATACATTTTCTATTTTATTTTATTTCTTCAAATTTATGTGAATTTGTGTTTTCTGCTAGATTTAGTGTCACACGCTTGTGAGTTTTAAGTTTGCATGTGTAGAATCTGAACCTTAAATATAGTATAAAATACTCAGGAAGAGCATCATATGCACCTTAGAGAGTATGACAATCCATGGGTAGAGGAAATTCACATGAGTATTAATAAACCCATTATAGAATCCACTTTTTCTTAACCTAAACCTATTATCATACAATTGGTAGAATAACTACTTTGGGCGATCACCCACAGAGGACGCAAACTTACACTTATGTAGTTCTTCAAAAGTATGTGCCACATTATGGTATAATAGTGTCTCCAATGAAGTTGTTAGACTAAGGCTACTTACTTTCTCACTTAGAGATAAAGATAGGATCTAGTTAAACTCCTTAGCTCCGGGGTCAATAAATAATTAGAATAACCTAGCCTAAAAATTTTTGGCCAATTATTTCTCTCAATCTAAGACTGCCAAATATAAGAACAATATCACATCCATTACCTAGATATATGGAGAGTATGTTTTTGAAGCTTGAGAGAGATTTGAAAAGCTTCTTAAGAAGTTCCCACACCATACCTTATTTAACTGGCCTATCATTCAAATATTTTATAATGGATTTGTGGGATCATTAAGGTTAATTATAGATTCTGCAGCTAGGGGTTCCCTTATATCTAAACCATTTGATGAGGCATATTCTCTAATTGAATATATGTAAATGAAAAATTTTTAATCGCTCTCTGAGAGAGTTAACCATAACAAAGTAACTATTGTTTATGACATAGATATTTTAACAATCCTAACTTCATAAGTTGTTACCTTTTCTAAGAAGTTAAATAATTAAGGGCTGAATTCAATCCAAGAATATTTACAAAGCTATGAGATAAATTAGGGACTAGTAAGAGATTCTAATGATAATTCTTTAGAGATCCTAAATTTAATATAAAATAGGCTTAATAACCCATATTTCAATACCTATAATCTGGATTGGAAGATCCACCATAATTTTAACCAGAAAAATAACAACAAAGGTATAAGAAACTAATAGTGGGCTAGCAACCAAGTCAAAACTATAGTAAATTGAAAAAAATTAGGGTAATAGAAATCTGATACCAATACAACCACTTAGATTCACTTCTAATCCACAATTTAATTATGGAGAAGAAATGTTTTTGGAAAAAATCTATAATGAATTTGAGAAATCAGATACAAAGTTAAGCTAGCTAGTTAACTCTTTGAATCAATGACTCTAAGAAATATTACTGAGTAACATAGAGATGGATCCAAAGAGCTTAAATATACAATAGTAGAATGTCATTAATCTAAGAAGTGGAAAGGAGTTAATGGAGGTAGTTACAAAAAAGTCTATCGTTATCTGAGAGACATTAGAAAACCTTTAATAAACATAAGAATAACACATCAACCTATTAGGAAAGATCAATGGAGAACTCCACCACATTTTTTCATAGATTAATAAGACAAAAATTGAACTAATAATTCTCTAGATTTTTTGTATTGTTCAAGAAGCTTACGATTGATATTCCATTTGCTGAAGCATTTGAATAAATTCCTTGTTACATAAGATTCAAGAAAGAATATTTAAATAAAAAACATAGACTTTCAAATTTTGAGATTGTAGCCCTAATAGAGGAGTGCAATGTTATAATTCAAAGGAAACTCCCATAAAAATTAAAAGAACTGGGTAGTTTTGTCATTCCTTACACTGTGGGTAGTCAACTTTTGGGGAAGGCGTCGTGTGATCTAGGATCTAGCATAAGTTGATGTCTTTTAATTATTTAAGAGATTAGGTTTGAGAAAGCATCAACCTATCATTATGACCATTTAATTACTCGACCGTTCTTTAACTTTTCTTCCAAGATTATCGACGATATCATAATCAAGGTTGAAAGATATGAAGGAAGATACTGAGTGATACAATTTAATTTTTTGTGATTTTGATGCTTTAAATAAAATATTTTATATCTCGTTAACATTTTTTTGTGCTTGTTAAAGGAATTTATTATTTTGGATATGAAGTTCATCTTCCCAACTAATTTTTTTTATTTTGGATATGAAGGAAGATATTAAGAGATACATTGTAAAATTACGTGATTTCACTGATTTAAATACCACATTTTATATCTCAATCATTACGATTTTGTGCTTATGGAATGATTTTTGGTGGCATTTTATGTCTTACATGTGTTGAGTGTGCATCATAGTGATAAAACAGAAAGCTACAAAAATTAGAGGATGGACATAATTATATTGTCCTTTGGAGTAATTATGCTAGATCCTCATTATAATTGTGTAAATATGCATTTATAAGGTTTAGCTACACCAGTTTGAGATGTAACTATTTTGTGTTGATCATTGGTTTGTTTACGCCATCGTTCAACCAAGTTTATTTTGGCAAATTTTTTCATGAAAAATTTGGTTAGAACTATATAAGGTGAGCTTAGGCATGACCACTATATAAGGAGAGCTTAGGCATGACCTAAGACACTCTTGGACATTATTAAGTCTGCATCTCTTTAGCTTTTAGTAGTGTTCTATCATCCTCATGGTTTTATCTAATGGCTTTTCTTGAAAAAGATTCCTAGGGTTGTTTCTTGTGAGTTTGGAGAGTTCGCTAGGAGAGATTGACTGCAATTGTATGAGACCACAAAAATTTTGTATCAAATGAAGAGAAACATGGTGTCTTGTAAGAACCGATGAGTTTTTCATTCCTTACATTTTTTTTCTTTTTCTATTGCAATATTAATCTTTATGCTTTCATTTCTCATGCATAATAATTAATTTATTTTCATACTCCTCTGATATAATGCATATGATTTTCTCGATAATTTCTTACATGGATTTTGTTCCTTAGATGTCTTTTTCATGGTTGGATTCATATGTTGATGTGGTAACTTTCTGGTCTTAATTTATTTTGAATCTGGCCTAATACAATGTTAAAATACTTTATGATCTAAGACATCTAACTGTCTCATAGAAGAATAAGTAGGTTAATGCAAAATAGGCTGGTGGAATATATATATTGTCATTAGAAAACTTTAACCTAGATATGAGACTAGTAAATTCTTGGGAAATATTGCACGGTTAAGTCCCCTTAACTATAATATGTGTTATAACTCTACTTATGACCTAGACATAGATTGAGGTTGACATTTCTCTAGCTGTTAACAATATTGTAGATTCTATAAGAAACATCAAGAAACTAATAAACCAGTGTCACAAAAGTATGGACCTTTCAACCCTGAAAAACTTAACAATAGTGCTATGAAAAACATAGTTTATTTTCTATCTTGTAGGATCTTAGGTATTTTAACACTCATGCATTTGATACTCCAAACTATATTCAAAGATTTATTAAATTAGAACATCATCAGTTAGAAGAATAAGATAAATTTTCACTTAGGAACAATATGTTGACTCATAATTGTTATATATTTTATTGATACATATACTTAACTGATTGACCAACTTGATTCACAGTAGTTTTGGGCATTAGTGAGATCGTAATTCTTTTGGTAGAGTTTTTCTTGCAACTGGTAGAGCAAATAATGATTTACACAATAAGAAGTTAATAATTAGAGCTGAAAATGATGAATTGATTTTGAAAGTATATAATTTAATTCCAACCTCTTATTATATCTCTAATAGAAATTTAAAATGAAAATTAAATTTTTTTAATATATTTAAAATAATTTTTGGAAAAGAATGAATTAATATTTCAAATTGATAAAAAAATAGAATCACAAGTAAATGATGTAGAGAAGTCTCCATGTCATGTAAAACATTGGTTGATTGATCGAGTACTATTAAAATGACAACTTTGATCCTCAATAAAATCAAATTTATGATTTAATTATTTATAGTTAAGAAAATAAAACTAAGGGCTAATTGCGAGGTGACCCAAACATTATCTTGTAGTGTAACCGCATGTTCACTTTGATTTATAATATATGTGTGGGCTTAGGTCAAGATGGGGACATTAAACTAAAAACTTATTGGAGGAACATTAACATATCATTCCTGATTTTATTGAATACATTTATATATAATTCTCTTCTTCTTATCTTCTCTAGAGCTTTTCCCTCTTTTATGTCTTTTAGATCTTTTCCAAGAGCCCTCATATGTCCCTAAACATTTTTTCTTATAATTACCTCTGCAACTATTCTTAGTTCTTTAACAACTCATAAGAATTCTTTACCAACTAATAAAAAAATTGATTTTTTTCTAACATTTAGTACTTAAACACTACATTACCCATATTATTATAGTTTTTTCCATCCTATAGAGACTAGGCATTATAATAATGGGACAAAAGCATTGACCGCTCATTCTCTTGCATATAAATTCAATCATCCAGGTGCTCAGACATTGGAATAGTTCCATTAAGAAGTTAAACATTAATATAGTGCCATTTAGATGCTAGAACATTGGGGCCTAGCCATTCAAGAAAATTATATATACACATATGGCATTTAGAACTTCAATCAATATGCTCAACCTTTTATTAGTCATCATTCTACATATGTGAATTGCTCCAATTCATTTTATCTTCCTTGATAATCATGATCATACTTAAATAAATACTTAATAAAAAATAATCTATAAAAATTCATTCAATCAAAAAAATTATTTATTTAACAACAATTTTTTTAGTAAAAATTCTAAAACCTTTACATTATATGAGCATTATGTGTGTATCCACAAATATGTGGCCAACCTAACTTTCCCTATAATATTTTATCCGAGATTACTTATTTTAAAATTCACAGTCCCATTCCCCAGTTATGCTTTTATATTTTAAACATGATTTTGCTTTAAGATCTTACTAAATTTTGTCAATATTGATTACATTTTTAGAGTTCATCAAATATAGTGTTTAGGCATTTTAAGAAAAAATTAAATTGATATTTTTAAAATCTATGAATAGATTCTCATTCTACATTTAATGTGACCTAGACTAACACAAAGCTCATATGATTTTAAGAGATTTAAAGCTTGGCCCAATAATTTTTAATAAGATGTCGACTTATCCTATTAACCTTGACACACTCTAATTCCAGCAAGCCACATGCATGCTATAAACACTAACATTGATGCATTTAATTGATAATTATGTTAATTTATTCCATTGACACTAAAATATACACATCATCAGTAATGAAGTTTATATATATAGTTAACATCAATATTAAAGCATACCATCGCCAATACAGTTGATGTTTATCTTAACATCAACTCTAATGCTCATTATCACCAATAGGGTCAATGCACATTAGCAACATCAATAGTGATGTATGTAATTACTATTAAAGTTGATTTTGTTTCATCGACATCAATGTTGATAACTACCATCACCCATAAGCCAATGCACATTATCATTGACAAGATTAATACATGTTTTTAATGCTTGCTACCACTGTTGAGATCTCATCGTTCATTATCACCATCAGTGATAATGCTTGACAAGAGAATCCAATATTGATACCAAAACTTAGGCTCATTGTCGTGGTCTTAAGCACCCCCTTTTCTAAGGATGATAAAACATATCAACAAAAATCTCTTAAAAATAACTCTAATATCTCTAACATCCTCCATTAAGATACTTTCTGAAACACATGTCAACTACATTGTTTCTAGTAATCATCTAGAGAAATTTCAATAAATAATTTGGCGCTAATTTTTTTTTTAAAATCAAATAATAAGAAAAGTTGATAAGAGTCCAGTCAAAACTAAACAGGTTGTTTGAAGCTTAAATATTCCTTGTAGTGTGCATGTCATTATAAAACAAATGTTTCAGCTACCTATCGATACATGCATGTATTCAATGCTTGTTGTTGCCAAAGAGATCATCTTTCGTTATCACCATCAACGATAATGCATGACAATAGAATCCAATATTGATATCAAAACTTACGCTCATTATCATGGTTTTAAGTATCCCCTCTTCTATGGATGATCGAATGTGCCACCAAAAATCTCTTAAGAATAACTCTAATGTACATAATACTTAGCAAGTTATCTTCTATAGGTGGTTTTGAAGTTTAGGATGTTCTTCAACACGTACTAAACAAAAGAATAAATACACATTGAGTTCCACATAAATGAAAAACAAAACTATCAATATATCAAGCAGCTTAATAAAAATTCAAAATGAAATCACAAAAATAATTGATTTTTTCTATTGGTTTCATAAACCAATTTCAACACTATGAACCTCCCATTCTTCTATGGTTCATAAAATCAACCCATGTTGCTTACATCCACTTTTAATTTCAGAAAGGAAAAACTTTCAGAAAGGAAAAAAAAGGGGTGTGGGGTAAAAAACACAACTTTAGATGATGAGTGGTTAAAATCCTTTGGATTTTATAGTTATGGGACTTCTAACACGATGTTTATTACCATCAGACCACTCAAGCAAGCCAAAAACATAATCTTTTGCAACAAAGTCACCTATTGGCGCTAAGGTAAGTTTAAAAGTTTTCTCTTCGCCAGCCTCCTTAAATGTGAGGCTCGTTGGCGCCACTTTTATCATCACCCCATTGGGACTGCGTACACGTGCCACATATGTTCCCGGCGTGCCCACATTCTTCAACTTACGAGCGACAGTGATCGAATCACTGAGCTCAGGAATGGTGATCGAAGGGTAGTTAAGATCAACCAATGCCCGAGCTTTTGATGGGCAGTTATATTTTTTGAAGGTGGAGATTTGAGTTGAGCTGTACCCAAGAGCACAGAGGAAGTTCAAGTAGTCAGTGACACTGAGGTCGTATACAAGACCCGGGTTCATGGCACGGTTGGGACGAACATGGCCCGACCCATAGTTGAATGGGTTGGCTTTGGCTAAAGTTCCGTTTTTTATTGGCTCCAATAGGTTATCTCGTGCTTTTGCTGCTCATTTCATCAACATGACATGCACACACGTCATTTAGCATGTCAAAAGTATATAGTATGTTCTAATTAAGAAGAGATTAGAGTGTTTATAACGCATGAGACTAGTATGGGCACCTGTAGTCATGATTGCTGATTTGATAGCAGCAGGACTCCAGTTCGGGTGAAGGGATTTGAGAAGGCCAACAATGCCAGCAACATGAGGGCAAGCCATGGAAGTACCAGACTCTAAGTTGAAGGGGAATCTACGTTTGTCGAAGTCGAGACCGGAGGGCGAGGTTCCTTCACTGTAAGCAGCGATAATGCTCACTCCTGGAGCAGTTATATCAGGCTAAAAACAGAAGAAAAAAAAAAATCAAATTTTGATGGAGTAAAAGCATAAGAAAGTACCAGAAAGCATTTGAGGTTTTAAGAATTCATACTGACCTTTAGGATTTCAGGATTTATGGTGTTGGGGCCTTGAGATGAAAATGCAGCCATGAATGGGGCTGGCTTTGTGCCAAGTTTAGTGACTGGATGGGTAATGGAGGCCTTTGGCGACCTATGAATTTAAGTAGTAATTAATTCATTGAAATTTATTAGGTTTTTTTTTTTTTACTTAAATTCTTCCTCGGGTGAACTTTGAAATATTTACTTGGTAGACTTGATGTAGGAAAGAAGCTTTAGGCCGTCAGAATAGGTGATATGGGTGGCCGGAAGGAAGTGAGGGTCGGCAATGATCTCATCGGCGGTGAAGTTATCATTGACTAAAATCATGCCGAGGCCGCCGGCTAACTTGACCACCTCACCCTTTTCCAACCTAACATTTGCTCCTCTTGTACAGACCAAAATTTTTCCCTTCGCTTTCTTCTTGTCTAAACTTCCAGGAAGGCACTTGTCTCTGCCAAAATGGTTTTTTTAAAAAACAAAAATCAAACTTTGGGTCTATGGATTAAATCTTGCCACAAATATAAAAATATAAGTGTTAATTGCATTCTTAAAAACTAAATTTTATATTAATTATTTTTTAATTTCAAATAAGGGAGCAAAATTTGCCGAAATTGGAGCCTAATTTGAGTGAATATAATTTTCTCCTTATCATAATATGATTGGTCATGAATAAATCTAACAATATAACTTCATTCAAGCTCATCTTGTTTTTCAGCCAGATTTCTTTGCTTCATAACATACCTCAAAAAATCTTCTAACAATGTAGCCATGCTTTTAATGAATAAAGACAGTAATTAGTATGAGTAATAGATTCAAAGAATTACTGAGGATTGACTTTATAAAAATTGTATTTAAATATGCACTCAGTTGAGATGTGACTATTTTGGCATACCGCACTTTATATTTATTTAATTTCCCCAAATTACGGGAAATATTTGCATACGGACTACGCAGGTAAAGCTGCGTGCGTAATAATCTTTTAATAACCTCTGTTTTGCGGTTATTACGGGGTTTGTGGGAGGTTATTGATGTATTAATTTCAATAACATATAACCTCAATGACCTTTCAATAACTTTCATGACTTTTAATGCACCAATTCTAATTCTCAAACTTACGCATCATCGCTAGAAGCATCGGCATTTGCAGCATCAATCGAACGAATCAATGGGTACAATTTGTTCTTCGCTAAGCTTTCGCTCGAAAAGCTCTGCCCCTGAAAAATAACAAAAATTCATTAAGAAAAAAATTTCTATGCTTATATAAACTTTTAATCATCATATTTCAAAATAGACAGAAGGGACCAATCCAAATCCAAAAAGAATATGAGAAATTCTTATAACAAACATTCATTTAAAAAATTCAAACCATGAATTGCCGCTTCTGGTCCAACACAACATAAGAAGGGAACTCCCTATCAATGGTGCTGGCTCCAACCGTAAACAGCCACGGCGCGACATTCGAGACAAATGCCGGCACCGGCCCCAAATTCCCCGCCGACGTAACGACTGCAATCCCATTGTTGACGGCATGAAAAGATCCAATTGCAATCGCATCTCTGAAATAGTTGACGGCCATGCTACCGAACGAGACGGAGATGACATCAACGCCGTCTTTGATGGCGGCTTCGAAGCCGGCAAGAATGTCGGCGCTGAAGCACTGGCTGCCATTGATGGGAGGCCAGCAGACCTTGTAGCCAACCACACGTGCTCGGGGAGAGCCGCCTTTGGCCGTGCCATTGCCGAAGCCGAGAAAGCTGGCGTTGGGGACGAAGCTTCCGCCGGCGATAGAGAGCGTGTGTGTGCCGTGCCCGTCCTGGTCGCGGGGGCTGTTTAGAGTCGAGTTTACGACGCCGCCGGCGGCTAAATAGCCTTTGTTGAAATATCGAGCGCCGATCAGCTTCCTGTGTAAAATCAGTATTAGAGATTGAATGGCACCAACACATGAATGCAAAGATGATGTCGTTGGAATTGAAAATTATGCTGTTTTAGATCTAATCTTATGGCTTGAAGCTGAGAAACTTGTCTTAGAAAATGCAAAATTTTATTAGTTTCATCGAACAGTGGTGTGTTTTAATTAGGGGCGTAAACAAGCCGAACAGGAATGATCCCAGGCGCAGCTCATGTTCGCTTCGTTTATATTTCGAGCTCAAAAAGTGTGTTTGTATTCAACTCATTTGCTTAACGAACCGAACACGAGTTGTTCCCGAGCAAAGAGTCCTTTTGACAACCTTAATCATGTAGCTATAAGATGTTAAGAGTTGAGGCAAGTTTTAAACATTTTTATGTATATTAAAACATCATTTGAATCTAATTTAATAATTTTTATTCTACTTTTTAAATCAATATTCTTAATTGGTTATAAATCTTTGTAGCCTTTTATTTAATTAATTCTTTTTAAAATACTACTCATCACTATATATATATATATATATATAATTTTATATAATAATTCTATTGCTATAAATGTTCAAAACGAAGATTTTTATTCAATTAAACCATTTAATTATTTTTAATTAAATGCAAATAATGAACCCCGAATCAGGTGCATTCACAATGTGACATCATGAAAAGTGAAAGCAATGGGTGCAGGGGTACTTTGATAAAATAAAACAAAGCTATTATGTGAGAAAAAATATTAGGTGCGGGGTCGGGACATAGAGATGGGCTTGAAATTCAATGGATCATATTTATGTGGAGCTAATAAGAAAAAAAAACTCATTTTTTTTTATGATCTGGCCAGTAACAAAGAGAATATTTCTCTCGTATTATTCTGCATTATTCAAGTATTATTGTGTTATTATAACACAGAGAATATTCCTAGAACAGAATAATACATGAATAATATCATAATAACACCTGAATAACGCGAAATAATACGGGGGAATATCTTCTTGTGCTAAAACGAGTTTTTTTTTGTTTTTCTATCACCTCCACGTGACATGATTTTGTTGGACTCCGGACGTATTTAAGAAAATTTTTAGTTTTGAAGGGAACGAATTAATTGCCGATAAAGTGATGAGTCGAAAAATAAGGGAAAATTTTGACCAATAAAAATAAATAAATAAATAATCAAAATAATAAAATGAAAGATAAAATAAAAGATTGAAACATGACCACCTTACCAAAAATAAATATGATAAATGCATTAACCAAAAATAAATTATAAATATTAAATGAGCACAAGTTATATAACAATTTAATATGGAAATTGATTCTCTCTTGCTAAAAAATCCAGAAATTTGAAAAATGGCTAACCTTAAATGTCATTTTCATATTCATATCAATATATATAGACATTAATAATTTATCACCATTCAAATCATAATAATTGGCATATGACAAAAATTAAAATTTATTAATAAAGAAAATGGTCAAGAGAAAATGACATTTTTGCTGAGCATAGCTGCCGTTTGTATCATCGTATGAGGCTCCCATGGGAACATATTAATAGGGTATTTATTATTTAAATCTTTTAAAAAAATATTTTAAAAATTTTATTTTATTTTGCGAACAGGCAGATTTTATCTCATTAACGGTGCATTTGGGGCAGTTTGTGTTTATCCAGATAAGTCATTTATCTGGAAACGAGGTATGCAATGTTCAACTTGCGTTCCGTGTTTAGTATGAAAAAACAACTTAATTTTCTGATAAGCTACTCAAACGCAATTTTCAAAGATGAGACTGTGTTTTTAAACGCCGCCGTAGCGGTTAAGCTGCCCCAAACAGAACCTATCATTTAAAATTATTTGAACGCATTAGATAATATAATTTAAAAGCTTATTAGATTAAGATAAAATAGTGAAATAAGTTACAGCATTGAAACCTGTTGCAGGAGAACTCGTGCTTGCTACCATTCTGGCATATTCCTTTCCATTTAGAAGGAATGGGTCCCATGTCATCATCCCTGAAGCTCTTGGACTCTGGCCAGACACCTGTATAACAATCATCAAAAATTGCATTTCCATCTCAATAGCTGGGGAAGTCGAGATAATCCAACTGAGAGTTTTATGCTCTTGGAATTTGTTGACTAAACCAAAAGCCTTCATACCTTGCAATACTTTACTTTTAGATAGATTTTTAAATAACGGCGTTTCAGAGTCCAATGAATGAAGTTACGTGGATGTGATAAAAAAAAATTTTAAAAAAATCATTTTAGCACAGGGGAATATTCCTCCGGTGCTATTCCGCATTATTCAGGTATTATTCTGATGGATGAAGTTACGTGGACGTGATAAAAAAAAATTTTAAAAAAATCATTTTAGCGCAGGGGAATATTCCTCCAGTGCTATTCCGCATTATTCAGGTATTATTCTGATGGTATTCATGTGTCATTGTGTTCTGAGAATATTCCCGGTATTATAATAACACAATAACACATCAATACCACCACATTAACATCCAAATAACGTGAAATAACACAGAAGAAATGTTCTCTGTGTTACCGGGCTGGATCACAGGAAAGCGCGTGCGTCCGTATATCAGTGAATTCCGAACGTAGCTCTACGTTAGGAGTCCTGATGTAATATTTTTTTTTTGCACACGTAGCATCAGAGATTCTTAAGAATTTAAATATCTAACACTGAAAATTGAAGTTTAAATGTTTAGATATATATAAACATAGGAATTAACCCAAAAAAAAAGTAAAAAAAAAAAAAAAACTTTTTTTTAAATGCTCGGATGCTCTTTTTGGCTATTACTATTTTATAAATATAAATACAGAAATTTTTAGTAGTAGAGATGCAAAAACATAAGAATTAGGTGGCTTTACTGTAAAAATCCTTTTTTTTTTTAAGGAAAAAACATTAGGATTCTGAAGAAGTAAAGAGATGAAATCATGATTGTTGCGAAAACATTAGGATTCTGAAGAAGTAAAGAGATGAAATCATGATTGCTGCGAAAAGCTTAGCAATGATTAGTGTCATACCACCATCAAGATTAGCGATAATTACATCTTCCCCAAATCTAGCTTTTGTCCACAGAGATTGCTTCGGGACAATGCCGTCTCTCTCCAGGCCAAGGAACTGCCATGACCGAGTTGTGTGGAGCTTGTGCCCTCTGTTCTCAAAAACAGAAACAACTCCGGGATGCTCTGAAGAAATATAATTAATATAGTTAAAAAAAAACAACATAAATCTTTCAGAAAATGTGGAAGTAAGAGAGAATTCCTCTCACTTGAGATCTCCAGAGCATCTTCCTCCTCCAGGATTGCTGCGAAGCCATTGATGCATCTTGTGTAAGAGTAGAAGATTGCATCCCTGGCCTTCTCCTTGCTGCATTAATCCTCAATTACTTATATTCAAAAAATTTCCATAAGCAAATAAATAAATAAAGCATTATATTTCATGCCGTTTCTGCACCTCTGAAGGAATGATTCCAAGAGCTCAAAGTGGGATTGTGTCACGATTTCATTAGCATCAGCAGAGAATTCTGCTGCAAAGTCGGATTGGGCTCCGAGGTAAACCACATAGGACTGTAACAAAAAAGAAGAACATAGGAGAAGTGAATCACAGATTCAAAGTGACTGCTTTGCAAAAGATGAGAACTTTTTGATGGAAAGATTGGAAAAGTGAAATAAAGGAAACCTTTTGAGCAGCAAAAGCCGGGCATTGAAGAAAGTAGAAGGCTGAGATGAAAAGAAACGGCAGAAAGTTCATTGTTTTCTGGATCTTCTTCGTCTTCCTTCTTCTTCCTCTCTGCGCTAGAAGCACAGGTGCTCTGTTTATAGAATGACGAACCTTCTAAATGGGGAGTTTGAATGAATCACGCTGGCGCATTAAAATTGACGTTGATAATTATGCGAGTTGACTGATTCTGAAGACGGTTTAGCTTATATACCGTGGCATCGTTGTAGGGGTTCCCTTGGAAGCAAATCTACATCGGTGAATGTGATGGGGGCAACTTCCAATCAAGCAAAGCCACAAAGTTTCCTCGATCGAGATCTTTACTAGGAGGATCATCGAGATAAATCACTTCCCCTATAGATGACAAGGACTATCCTAATAAAATGATTAACGTTTGCCCGAAATGGTTCATCCGGGACTTCTACCACAAGGGATTTTCCATGCCTTTGTATCGTAGCTCCAGGTACCACAAACTCCTTCAACTTTTCTGCTCTAATCAACACCTTGATCGAGTTTTAATGATGTCTACACTCCTTCATTCATGGTTGTGATCCCAATGGTACCTGTAGTATTTCTTTGGGTCCCAGAGAAAAGCTCTAGCCCTTATCGACGATGCCTTCTTGAAGTAATAATCCTTTTCCTGAATTGTGTTCACTATCTCTGCAATGGACACTCTCGATGGAGTAGGTCGAGGAATCTCAAAATCATTTGATTGTTGCTCATAGTTTTGAATGAGCCTCTTGTAGTGTTGAGCCTGTCTCACATAATACTGGGTCAGTTGTTGCGCATGGCTCCTCGTCTGACTTCCTTGGTTGTTGTCACAACCAATCCCTCATGTTGGGGATTGGCTAGGAATAGAGCATAAAAGATGAAAGAAAAGCAAAGAGAGAACAATAATGAACAATGAAATTACATAACCTTTTTTCATGAGATGAGCCCCCTATTTATATAAATGGGGACCTCGAGATTACATTTTGTGCCCCTAATAAAGTAGCGACTGTAGGGGGTACTTTAGGTAGTATACATTAGTAGGGTCGGGAGGAGGCCTAAAAATGCACCCAGCCAGACATATGATCTAGGAGAACATCATTCTGCGGGGTCGACAGAAGGATATCAAAGGTCTACAACAAGTTCAAACGGCTGTTGTTGTTCGTCTGGTCCAATTAAGGAATCCCATTGAGCTAGTTGTGCGGGAGTCTGGTCGAGGTATCCTTCGAGCCAGTCGCCAGTAGTCTCTAGTTTTGTAGGTTGCATTTCGCCCAGCCAGTGAGAGCCTGGAAGTTTAAATATAGATCCTTAGGTGTTATCACCTTGCTATCATTTGTCAAAGGATCAAAGGTAGACACTTGGATCTTACCCGATGCACCCCTACTTGCACGTCATTTCCCTTGGGGTCAGTGGATATCTTTAAAATTTGTGTGGACCTATTTTGTATGTATATATTAATTTTCATAAATAATAAATCAAAGTAGGAGGTCTCCAAACTTTTTTTTTCTTCCATTGAATGACTACTCTCCCAAATACGTTATGGTACGAAATTTTTTTGACTACAAGATCAAATCAGATTATAAAACAGGATTTGTGAAAATTGGGTTTCAGTTCGTGTATGTAAATATAAGAGTTTGTGGGCCCATCCTATGTAAAAATTATATAAAATTAATATATAAATTATTTTTCCAAAACTTAAAAAAAAAACTTCAATAATAAGATTATGAATGCTTTTTCTTAATGCATATAGGGCAGTCTTTCAAATTAAATTATTCCTTGTATTAAAAATTTTCATTTATTTTACAATAGGTTAATTTATTATATTAAAATACAACATATATATTTATCCTATTTTAATTTATTTCAGTAGTATATATCCACCTAAAAATGAATTTGATGCTGTAGAGTTTCTGGACTGACCTGTGCAATATAAACACGAATGACTTCGTGTGCTGCTACTCGGTTCAACACACCAAGAACCTCATCAGTAAACACATAGGAATTGTGTGGTATCTAAAACAAAACTGTTTTATATATTTTAAGTTGACGGAGCGCTACTCTTGTCTAGACCTATAATTTTTAATCCTTCTAGTTATATACAACGATATTAAAATGACCTGTATCTAAAAATAAAATTATGCATGCTTGATATTAACTTAGTATACATAAAGACCTGTTGCACAAGAAGTATTTGGGCTGAATGAAATACATTTCAATATTACTATTTTTGATCCATCCTCGTCCCAACTGTATGTGTAGTTTCTTTATTTCCTTCATGTTGTCTGCTTCTCTATTTCTTCATAATATCAAAGCCATAGTTGAAAAGATCTACATTCTCCAACTAAAAGCCAATGGGTACAGTCATCTTCAACTCAAACTAGTCAACAACAACTCTTCCCTCTCAATAAAGTCCAAAACTTCAATCCCAGCTCCATTCAAATTCTTGTCTCTCAACAAACTAATTGCCACCAAATCAGGAGAAAAATTTGCGTACGTAAGACGTACGCAACGCTGCGTACGTCAGGGAGGTCATTCAGAAGATATTGAGGGGTTATATCCGCGTTATACCCCCTTTTAACCTATCTGTAACCAACATGTACCTTCTAGAATGGGTACAGTCATCTTCAACTCAAACCAGTCAACAACAACTCTTCCCTCTCAAGAAAGTCCAAAACTTCAATCCCAACTCCATTCAAATTCTTGTCTCTCAACAAAATAATTGCCACCAAATCAGGAGAAAAATTTGCGTACGTAAAACGTACGCAGCGCTGCGTACGTCAGGGAGGTCATTCAGAAGATATTGAGGGGTTATATCTGCGTTATACCCCCTTTTAACCTATCTGTAACCAACATGTACCTTCTAGCAAGTTCCGCGCATTTGTTTTCATATATTTGTAGGTTACAGGAAGGTTACAGGGGGTATAACGCGTATATAACCCCCCAATACCCTCGGAATAACCTCTCTGACGTACGCAAATTTTTCTCCCAAATCTATGGGTTTTGGTCCAGATATGATATCTAGATCTGTTTTTGCCAAGGATTCATTGTTATCCACATAAGTTAGCAATTGCCTGTAATCATTCACATCAAAGGCTTAATCAGATTAGTACCTACAGGAATATTTAGGATAAATTTGGTATAACCGAAGAACTAAATTAGATACATGTGATGCTCTTTGATTCAAAGAACTGCATACAAAAGTCATGGGACAAATTTGATTTTTTGTATGCATGTTGTGCTTACCTTTTTAGACATATAAATTTCAGCTATATCTTTCTTTGGATGGATAGTCCTTAATTTGCAATCAATCTTTAAAAAGATGCTAGTTTTGACTAGAGTAGACATCATATGACTTGATGGCACATAATTTCTAATGGATTATGGTTATATGCATTCTAGTTTTGACTATAATAGACACAACTTCATTTAAATTTACAATTTTCAGTATGTAAAACTTAAATGTAGCATGAAAATATTGCAAAGATGATATATAAAGAAAAAGCTAAAATATTGAGGTGTTTTACAATTAAAATAAAATAAATTCCGATACAAAACTTAACATAAATAGCACAGTCATCAAAAAAGGAAGCATGTTTTACTGCTCGCAAAAACCACAGAAAGTTGGCATACAACATATGTATGCAAAAATATTTTTTATCTTAGAAGTTTTGCGGTTAAAGAAATGTTGGTGCACTATCCCATTCAATGGAACAAGAAAGTGATGAATTAATGATTAATGAATTGGAGAAATACCAAACTAATGTGAATAGACAAATAAAGAAAAAAACCCACTTAATACCCTTGTTTCCACACCCATTTCAGTAAAAAACCACTCTGTATGGCCATGCACATACAATGTGCCCATACAGAGAATTTGACTTAAATATTTTTCTGTTTCATCAATAGGAAATAGTTTTGCAGAGCAAAATTATGTAATGTTTGGGTTCATGTTGCTATCAAGCAAAATATTGCTTGCTTTTAGATTGCAATGAACTATTATGTGTAGTGAATTGTTGTGTAGAAAAAGAAGACGATGTTCGATGCCAACAATGATGTAGAACTACTCTGTGTAGTGAATCTTGTAGATAAAGAAGACCACGACTGATACACAACACTTCCACAATTACCAAATCATTTCACTCCACACAAAATAAGGTGGCAAATAAGCTCAAAAGAAAGTTCATCACTTTCATAAAAAATAAGTTCAAGGTGGGTCTCATTATAAAATGGATTCAAGTACAGAAAATTCAGCAAAGAGAACATCATTATCAATGGCATGCTAAAACATAACATTTTCAGCCAAGAAGAATTAACCTCAACCAAGTGGTCAATACCTTACCAAGTGTTGCATCAACCAAGTGAAATATAATATCTGTAGTAAGAACAACAACCCAAACAAAAAAATACAGCTGTCATATGCAAAAAATTGAATTCAACTAAAAAAGAAACAAAAAAGGTGGACTACATAAATACATCCACCTCTCTATCTACCCAAGAAAATCATAAGAGTTTTCATCATGCACATTCTCATATCAAAAAAAATCGCATGTACCTTGCACGAGTTTGTTGCAAAAAAACCAAAAAATAAGTGAGGAAAATAAAATTCTAAAAAAAAGTCTTCCACCATGCTTTCCTTTAGGCATCTTCCTCCATGCATTGCTTCATAATTAGAAGTTTATGTCAAAATTTAGTTGTATAACTGGTTTGCTCGAGCACATGAGTTACACCATCAGTTTCTTCTGGTCATGAAATTTCTTAGCTCAATGAATTTTAACAAATTATTTTATGATGCCCTAAAAGTCCATAATGCCCACATTTGTGCACACTTTTGAACTTTCTGACATTATTTTCTACAAAATTTTTTATTCTTTTCTTTTTGGGTCTTCCTCTGGGCCTCAAAATTTTAGACACACCCACACATACGCTATGATCAATCACATCCCACTACTTCTTACTCGACATGATTGAAATGTGACATGTATAAGTCATTTAATGCCTTTATGAGAAAGTTAAGTATTAATCTTAAAATTAATTAAATAAATAATATTATGCCCTTACCAATCTATCAACATGATAACACTCACGAACATATGTATATAATAGATGATATTGTTTATATTCGATGAACGCAACAGTAAATGTATGACAAATAAGTGAATTGCCATACCTAACAACTACATACTTTAGTATACATTATTGATTGCCTCATTGTTAGTTATTATTTTCTAGTTGTAATATCTCTCAAACAGTACTCAATGTGCGGTTCTAACTCGTCTTTCCAATTATATGATGTCATCTTTATACTTGCTCTTTTCTCCATAAGCATAGTTTGGATCATGTAAACCAGGTCAACTATAGGCTTACTCTTAGTTTTTTCCAATCCATGCATTAAATGATGTCGTCATATTGTTCGCGTTATAATGATTTATAATCACAACGACAAATCACTTTTAGACAACTTGTATGGCAAACCAATCAAGATTGCATACACTTGTGGGCAAATATATCTTAACTCATTCATCTTAAATTCAAATTCACACTTAATATATGTGTTAGCTGCTGCCCATACCAAATACTAAACTTTATTGGTGTCGCTATAGTGAAATAACTTTTTCATATTCTTCCATAGGTGTGGCATACAAAACAAATGTTCAACATATGAAAAAGCACTCTTGATTGCTTCTCCAAGACCCTTCTTCATATCATATATAAATGCAAGAGGATATAATTCAAACCTAATGGATATACCTTATTGCTCTAAAACCATTGCCAAGTTTTCTTTTATTCTGTTTTAGCAACCGTGAATGATACTTTATGAAGCTCATCATTCCCATTCAATGAAGTAGCAGAAAATAACACACCAAGATGCCTTGGCTTCAAATGACAAGCATCAAGCTTAATTAAATGTCCGCAGCATGCTACAAATCCATCAATGCAAATTTTGAAACTCTCATAATTTTTTTTAATAGACAAGTCATGTCTACTGCAAACATATTTAATATGAGAGATGAGATTTTTCTTTATAAGTTCTACATGTAGTGTAGGGACTCGCCTGTAGTTTTTATCGACTGATCCATAAATGTTCTCTCGTTATTATTCTCTTGACTTCCACAGCTTCATATATGGTAATGATAACCCATATAAAATATCTAAAGCGTTGTTAATCTGTTTGGACGTATCTAGGGCTGTCAATTTGGCTCGTTGTTTGCAAACAGCTCGTGTTCGGCTCGTTAAGTAGCTCGTATTAGGCTCATTCATTAAGCCTAACGAGCCGAACGGGAACAAATTTTTAAGCTCCAAATGTAAACGAGTCGAACACAGAAAAAAGTTTGTTCGCTCGTCTTCGGCTCGAATTGACTCGGAAAAATATTTTTTTTTCTTTTCATAAAGGAGCAACTCATGGCTCCCTACGCGTTAATTAAAAAAGATGTTACAAAAATGAGGAGGGAGAGAGGATCCCCGCAAAAAACAAAAAGAAATACATGATGTCAAAAAAGTGGAAAAAGAGATAACAAAAGATATAATAACCCAAAAATACATATATCCCAACCAAAATAAATACCAATCGAAAGAAGTATGCCCCATATTAACAAGTAAAAGAAAAACTGTGCAAAAATAGCTATGTGAGTTGTAAGGCCAAAAATCCTCATCCAAAACAGTAAATCCTCATCCAAAACAGCTGTGGCCTGAAACTGAAAGAACCAACATACAGTGCATACAGTGCATACAGTGCATCCAGATAGTAAGGGTCCGAAACACATGATAACTGCAACTAAAAATCAGTGAAAAAACCTGTGTGAGCATCAAAAGAGCAAGGTAACAGCCATTGAGATCCTGCGAGAAAGACCTGCAAACGAAAAATGACCAACTGAAAGACCTACAACAAAAATGACATAGAGATGGCAGAAAATCATGATCGAATATATGGGGAATCCAATTTATCTCTAAGCAGAAATTTCCTTAACATGTATGAGGGGTGGAGGCTAGCAGAGATCCCTGCATGGCCCATTTTTGCCAAATAATCAGCTGGGACATTACCCTCCCTATGGATGAAGGAAAACTGAATCTGTACTTGATGGGAAGATAGTAGTTGCCAGATTCGATTAAACAGGTAAAGTAAATACCATAGGGTTGCAGTGGTCCTAGTAAGCATATTATAAATCAACATTGAATCAGTTTCAATGATCAGGTGAGTGAAGTTGTAAATCGCAGCGATCTGAACAACAAACAAAACAACCCACCCTTCAACTTCAATGGGGCTTTGTGCATAAACAGGAGAGGTAAAGTAACAAATTAAGTTCCCAAAAACAATTCCCCTTCAGCTTCAATGGGGCTTTGTGCATAAACATGAGAGGTAAAGTAACAAATTAAGTTCCGAAATACATTTTTGAAAACACCACCCACACCAGCAATATTAGGAGTTCAGCTCCCATCTATATTAACCTTTACCCAACCATGTGTAGGGAGTTGTCATCTAACTAGTAGAGGCCTTCCACCCATTCCCATTGTCATAACAGAACTAGTTAAGGGACTTCCCAAACTGCGCAAAACTTTAAAATAATAAGAAAGAATGTAAGAAACAGTGAGGGAAGGATTTGGGGGGGCAATTTGCATGTTTATGCCTATTTCGAGCTAACCATAAGAACCATAAAACTACTAAAGGGAAGGAGACGAGGTTCTTATCATATTTATTTGAAGCTTTCCAAGCTGCCAGTATCCCTTCCAAAATGCAAGTTTGCGGCCATTTAACCTGAAAGAAATTCCCAACCATCTGCCAAACAGTTTGGGAAAAGGAGCATTCAAAGAAAATATGTCTGATAGTCTCTTTGCCACAACCGCATAATCAACACCTTGAAGCCAATCTCAGCCCCTTGAATTTTCAGATATCATCAAGAGGAAGCAAAGAGAAGAAAAACCTCCACAAAAAGAAGGATAAAGAGGGCGACATATAACCATGCCATAACAGATGACCCCATTTCCATTTGTCAAAGTTATGCAGTTTGTCAAAGTTATTGTCAAAGTTATGCAGATTATAACAAAGCATTTTAGATATAGCAGTATTAGTAGAGAATTTCTAAATAGGCTTGTCAGGCCTATAAGGGCATAAAAGAATTTTAGCAATAGGAACAACATTTTCACCCAACAGTTCCCTTAATTTACTCATGTCCCAAAGACCATCACTCCAACAATCAGAGACCAACATGTCATTTAACAAATTAGAAGCCCCATCATGAAGATTAGAAATCCCCCATTATTCATGCCAAAAGGGTACCTTTCCCTCACCAATGTCCTAAAAAATGAATTGATTAGCCACGTTTCTAACCTTTAAAATGGCTTTCCAATTTTTAGAATCCAATTTTTAGAATCCCCAACTTTCCAATTAACCGAAGATGGGTGTTGATGAGAGCAGTACTTATGATAAAAAAGCTGAGCCCATAGGGATGAGTGATACACCTAAAATATATAGTATTTTTAGACGCATTTTTATACTTATTTTTGAGATATTGTGCTTTAATGGAAGATATTTGTGTGTTTTTCTTTCAGGTATAAGTAAAAAGGTGAAAAATGCTAAAATGAGTGAAAAAAATCAAATTTAGAGTAAAGATGTGAAAATTGTGCTAAAGTGTTTTGGCGCCTAAGCGCCGATTCAGCTTAATCGGCTTAAACAGAGAAGGTCATGCCTAAGCGCAAGAGGCCCCGCACTTAAGCGCCAAAGACAGTTATTTGATGGTTTTCTTCATTTGGTCGAATTTCGAAGAGGTATTTGAGGCACCTATTGGCAAAAGAGGGTGACTATGACCACTACAAACAAAAATATTATTAAAAGACTTGCAAAAGAAGGCATCCCTTGGAGAATACATCGAATTTGAGCACATTTTGAAGAGTTTCCAAGGCGACTTTTGGAGATTTATAAAAGAAGAAAGTTAAGAAATTTGAGATGGGTACTTGAAGAGGGAGAGAGTGCTGAGTCTTGAGAAGATCGTGGAGAATCTTGTGGAGAGATTCAAGCACCACAAAAATTTACTTTATCCTTTTTGTTTTTAGTTTTGTTTTGAGAGTTAAGAGTATTGTAAAAGAGGAGATTCAAAGGAACTTCAAGAGTTTGGTGGAGGATTTGAGATAAGTTTTTATCTTTTGTTTTTAAAGTTTGGATGGAAGTTGTGGAGAGTATTGATCTTTAATGTTGGAAGAATTTATGTTGGCTTAAATCCATGAATTTCATTTACTTCTTGATTTGGTCAATCCATATGTTAAAATTTAATGTGAGAACATGTAAGAACCGGGCTGGTATTATCTCAATCAACGATTAGAAAGAATCACATGAGGTTGTATGAATGAGAATGTAATTCATATGATTTAGTGCAAGTAAATAGGGAAATAATCATTGAAGGGTGTAGAGTTAGAGGACTTTAAAGTGACAAGTTAAATCCCCCAACTTGATTTATTATTTTAGGTTCTGATACGAGATGTTAGCACCCAGGTGGAGGGAATCGAGGGAACTCTAGAGTGAGAGCTGGTATCTTCCCCTGCCTGGTCGGTCTTCAGAATTATTCAAAGTTTAAATTAGCCAATGTTCTTTATAGCATCTCTAATAAGGGTAAAGAATAAAATTGCTCATATTTGGCACAACACAATTTGCATACTTCCACAACAGAATTCCTATACTTATCACTAATTCATGATAAGTAGAAAGATATTTTTGAATTGTAGTGTTTTTCTTTTACATAAACTTAAGTTATCTTTTTTAAATTGTTACTGTTCTGTCAAAATATAAAAAAAATACCAATACCAATTTAAATTTTAATTACTGTGAAGGTCCTCTGAATCTCTTCCTTTCTTTACAGCACACAGAATTCCTCTTCGAAGTAGCAAGGAGGAATAAATCTCTCACTTTCTCGAAGAATTCCTTACACTATTGGAACCTTTCTAACCTCCAGGAACTCTCTCTGGCACTTCCCCCTCTCCTAGACTCCCTTCTTCTTTTTTTCAATTTTTGGCCAAAATAGTCTTTTAAAATTGTGGATGAGCTTTCCCAAGTGTTTTTCCCAAGTGTTGTCTAAGCATCCATTCAAATTTTGGCCTTATCCAAAGCTTGATTGGGCATAACCGCCGAGCTCGCAGTCGGCGGCCTCGAGGGCGCCGTCGGCGGACCTTCATAATGAATTAATTCTTGAGTCTCGGGAAAATCTCGCCGTCGGCGGGGTCGATGGCGTCGTCGACGCCCTAGTTCACTTCTGCACATTTTGGTCCTTTTCGCTCCAAATTTGCTCCTTTTTGCATCTTTTTTCTCCAATGACCCTAATTCATCATTCCTGCAACAAAACATCAAAAATATCTTTCTTTAAAGTGCAATATCATCAAAAACAGTATAAAATAGGTATGAAAATCTCAA
>NW_018165134.1:71608-89965 GCF_001263595.1 Phalaenopsis equestris | reverse complement strand
AAAGGTTTTGCAGACCAAACGGATGTCATATATTTCTTAGTTTATTTGATCGAGCCTCATCCTCAAGTCTTGTGTTTATCCTTCATGATAGATACAGGATTTGAGGTACAGTGCTTTTTCATTTAAACTATAAAAAATGTGGGGCAGTTTGATTTCATTTTTTCTAAAACTAAATATATATATATATATATATATATGTGTGTGTGTGTGTGTGTAAATTAAAACGTCCTTTCGAAGTAGAGGATGAGATTTCGATTCCGGCCACCGATAGCTTCTTACGGGCAAAACCCAAAAATATCGCCGACATATGCTATGTTTGAAATTCACAAAGATAACATGCAAATGATATTAAATTCTCCCATATTTAGTACTTAGGTTTATCCACACGTTTTAATGCTCATTTTTAAACTTATATCTCTTACAAGCAAAATTAAATTTTTAGTAAGAAATATTTTTATCATTCAAAAATATTTTAGGTGTTTAAACATGTAGATGAGTCAATTATTAGATAAGCAAGTAAAATTGGATCTTAGGCTTTACATATTTATGCATTAGACATATAACTTGTAAGCTTCTGAATGAGAACTTGCGAACATGTAAATTACTTGTGAATTTCATGCATGAAACTCATTTCTTAAATTATGAGAATTTACTCATTTTTTTTTAATTAAACTATAATCTTACTAGGAAATTTTTCTTAAGGCTCAAAAAATGTTAAGAGGAGTAAGCTTGAGATATTAAATAGATTTTTTTCTTAATTTTGAAAGCATTAAAAAGGTTTTTGAAAAATGGGTTTAAATTGGTTTTAAAATATAATATAATACATTTTAATTTTATAAAAAATATTTTCCTTAACATTTTGGAGCATTTTTAATTGAAGTTAATTATTTTAAAAGAGGTTTAAATTATTTTTAAAAATGAATAGGCTCTATCTTGATTTTTTCCATGTAAGTTTATACCTACACTAACAAATATATAAATAATCATAACGTATGATGTGAGTTTTGCAAGTGGTATTGTATTTGACCCATAAATTTGTAAACCCTCAATTTACTTACATAAGAATCATACCTTATTATTGATTCTTAATTAAGCACTTGAAATCACAAGTTGGATGATATTTTATGTAAGCACACAAACCTCAACTTGCATGGACTTTTCAGTAAGCACATGAAGTAGCTTTACATGGATTTTCAAGTAGGCACATAAGCAATAACTTGCATAAATTTTTAAGTAAGCACATGAACCACAACTTTACATGAATTTTAAATTAAGCAGATGAACCACAACTCACATTTTAAAGAAGCTAAGCGTGAATTTCATTGATCTATGCACCATCTTAAACACAACTTGCATTTTTTAAGGTAGCTAGGCTTGGATTTCACTAACATATGCACCAAGATAGACATAACTTGCTTTTTAAGAAAGCAAACATGGATTTCACTAACATATGCTTCAGCATAAACATAGTTTACATTTTTAAGGAAGTTAAGCATGGATCTCACTAACATTTGCACCAACATAAGCACAACTTGTATTTTTATGGAAGATAAGCATGGATTTCACTAATAGATGCACAAAAATAAGCACAACTTGCTTTTTCAAGGAATTTAATATACTTATTTATTTGATGAAGTAATACATGCGTTGGCTTTATTTTTATTGAAATGTTTAATTTTAAAAATAAGACAGTAGATCTCAAATATTTAACTGATTAAGGAGGTGATACTCAAATTGTTAGACAAATTAGGGGTGATTGGAGGCTCGTAAAATATGCTCTGGCCATTTCTTTTTAAAATTATATATATATATGTAAATTAAATGTCTTTCTGAAGTGGATAACGAGATTTTGATTTCGTCGACCGACAGCTTCCAACGGGCAACTCCTAAACATTTAAGTGCTCACAGAAATTAAAAGAATTTTAGGAAAAAGTGTAAATCCTAATAAAATATATTGGTTGTAAGATTATAGATTGCATTATGGGCAAATAAGACAGCTTATAAGACACATATAGGAATGTCCCCGTAGATTAATTTTTAGGAAGACTTGTCACTTGTAAAATTTGAGCATAAATCTTATTGGACTATTAAAGAATTCAATTTCAATTTAAATAATGCTGGTAAGAAAAATTATTACAATTGAATGAGCTTGAAGAAATTACGAATGAATCTTACAATAACGCTGGGATTTATAAGGAAAGAATGAAAGAATGACATGATCGACAGATAATAAAAAAAAATTTGAGCCAGGACAGGAAGTTTTATTATACAATATATGATTGAAATTATTTCTTAGAAAATTGAAGTCTTGGTGGAAAGGGCCATTCAAAATTGTAAGAGTCTATCCCTATGGAGCTAATAATATTGAAGATCCCAAGACTAGAAGGATATTTAAAGTGAATGGACACAAATTGAAACCATATTTTGATGGCTGATCCAAGGGTCAACATTGAACCAATGATAGCTACATTGAATATTTAAGTATTACTTTCAATATAAGTGATGGTGGATTATTTTGGAAGATAATATGGAAGCTTATATTTTATAAATAGTCGTAAGCTTCGATAGCATTTTTATTTGGGAAAGTAAGACAAAGGAACATATATTTTGCTTAAGAAAATATGAATACCAAGCGTTAGGAGAGCATGGCTTAATGCAATTATCACATTATGAGGAGGAGCATGTGCTTCTTAATTCCTCATGATTGAAATAGATCATTAGATATATTAAATGAGATAGTGTTCACTAGTAAAACAATTGTCAACTAAATGATACACAAAAATATTCACTTCTAAATTTTAAAATAATATGAGGATCTGTCTAATTTTTAATTTCTGGTTAGTTTAAGTGATCAGATTATGCAGCCTATCAATTTAATATCTGATAAATTTACATATCACATGTTCTAATTGTTGCATTCTAACTCTAATTAATATTGAATGGATTAAATAAACTATTATTTAATTATTGTGCGCACGCTTTTCAATTTTTTTAAAGTTATATAACCAAATATGCAATAAAGAATAAAGTAAAACAATATCAATCGAATTCACTGTATTCAGGGATATGAGAGTTTTAAAAGTACTGATCGAAGCTCATACAACACTCACCCAATTTAGAATGCCCAAACTTAATGGCCACTCACGCAATTCAATGGGCTTATTTAGAGTGCACTTTTCTAGCTCAAAAAACACAAAACTCAAATGACACTTGTCTAGATTAGGGGGCTCGAGCTAGGATGGCTCTCGTCCAGTCTAGAGTGACAATGCTACACCGTTTCACAATGAACAAACTCTCTCCACAAGAAAAGACTGGTGGGATAAAGAACTTGTAAAAGAATAGATTGTAGAGGACTTGACTGGGTAGAGAAGTTTAGATTGTGAAAGCCCTCAAGTAGAATGAATTTGAACTCTTAAATATTGAGGCACCTTCTGGTGTAATGGTTAGTGTTTCGGCATAAACGCTAAAGTTATGGGCGCTCGCATGGGAGCACTCCTAGGATGGGTGACCTCCGGGGAAGTTACACCAATGGGGAAATACCTTGAGGCTACTAGGCCAAAGTGGACAATACTTTGATGGGTTAATGTACAATTTTTAATATTTAAATTAATTAAATAAGTAATTATTTAACTTTTGTACACTTTTTTAATTATTTTAAAGTTGTACAGTCAAATATGCAATACAGGATAAAATTTGACGATATCAAGAGAATTTGTTGATAATCAGGATATGAGGCTCTTAAAAATACTCATCCAAGCTCATACGACACTCACCCACTTTAGAAAGACAAAACATAGTGGGCACTCATGTGGATAAATGGACTTAATTTAGAGTACACTTTTCTAGTGCAAAGGCTTAGAAGAAACTCACCAAATCAGGTGTAACAAATTTTTCAATTAACCTCTCTGATGAGTAAGATCTTCAATGCACTTATGTGGGGCAACAATCCACATATAATCTAATACTATTTCTAAATATTTTTAACAAATATATCATATTTTTATATCTTAAATTCGAATATAGCCTCTATGATAGTGAAAACAAATTGAAAATATCATGATGTGAAGTAAGAAATTATCTCAAAATTTTTCTTTTTTATTCTAAATATTAATTTATTGATTTTCTCTTCATTCTCTTTGCCTAAGTTGTTCCAGAGACCTTGTGGGTTTCATAAGTTGGGTCCATGTATCATATGAAAAGATATTGATTAATTATTCTTTTAGCTGTAGTAAGATCACATTGATGCTAACTACTAGAAATTAGACATAAATTAGACTATATATATATATATATATATATATATCTAGTACCTTAGCATTAAATTGTCCGTCAACATAGAAATTAAAGAGTACACAACCGATTGATAAGATGAATAAATAGAGGAGGGAACCTGATGATGATCCAATGAGCTTTAAAATAGGACAATAGAGCAACCCCAAGATTAGAGGTACTGCAAAATATTAAAATTTTATTATATATAAAAACTCTCAAAAGTTAGAATGTTGAAATTTATACCTAGTAGTGATGAGGAGTTAGCCCCAATCAGACAAATTGAAAGGGAGGCTCTAGCTGATGAATGTATTATATGAGGAGGTTCTATAAGCCAGGTTTGTCAAAAAGTTTAAAATACCACATTTAGAATTATATAAAGGTATAGTAGACATTGGTTATCATGTGAATTACTTGGAGTTGACTGCTTCACTACTTGACATAAGCGACACTTTGATGTTGCATTTATGACACTATTTTAAATATATCATCCCTTTGGTGGCTCTTGTGTCTCCCATTAAGAGCTAACCCTTTTCTTATTAAGTTTAAGAAGATGTTTGTTTCTTAGGTTATTAGGGCCCAAAGATATCTGATTAGCGCACTTGCATATCTGAAGATGAGAAAATAATTAAGAGAGTATCTTATGATGTTTATTAGTTCATTCTCAACTTCAAAATAGAAACAATAAAAGGCATTTTATCATTAGGATATCCTTAGTCAAGAATTACAAGAAAAATGATGTGTTAAATATGATGCAATAATTCCTTCATTTTTCTTTATTATTTGTGTCATTTTTAGGCTTTTTATAGTATTTATGAATCTATATGTAGTGTAAATGTGATTAGGCAACTTAGAGAGCAAAAGAGATGAAATTTACTCAAAAAAGATGGCCAGAAACCTAGGGAATAGGTAGCCTGGTGCCAAGAACTTGAGGACCAGACAACCAACCTCCCAGATTTGATTTTTAAAAGGTTTTTATTGTTCTTGCTTCATTTAGTATAGGAAGGTTTAATTCTCAAAATCAAAAGATGAAGATGAGGCGAGAGAAGAGAGAGACCAAAAGGGAAAAGAAGAGGGCAATTCATAAAGAATGAGTGAAGGTTGTTACCAGAGAATTCTCGGGAGCAGTCAAAGCACTTCAATTGAGGAATCCACAGGAGTGTTGTAAGTGTGAGTGGGTGTTCTCTTGAGTGAGATCAATTATTTGTGAGTGAGATTGAGCATATCGTATGCCCAAAGAGGGAATCGTAGTGAATCTGTTGATAACTTGTAATTTAGTGGGGCATCTAAGTGAGATTATTTTAACATTTTTTTGGTTTGAGTTGAATTCCTCTTTGCATTTTTTTTTTCTTTTAAATGAGTAGGAATAAATATCTCACTCCCTCAAATTAGTAATATATGCAAGTTAGTGCTATCCTTGAAGTGTGATTAACTTTCTATCATAACATGTTAAAATTTAAAAAAAGTGCACATAATTTATATACAGACTAGCGATTTTGATAGTTAGAATAAATTATGATCTAGTACTACAAGAGTAATCTAGTGGAATGATTAAATTAACATACATTACTTTATAAGTATAGGAATATTATTGCTAGAGTAGTGCAACTACATAGGGAAACATAAAAACTCAACTGTTTTATAATATGATTAAGGAACTAACAATAATAAGAAATACCATCACTTCTTAAGACCACCAAAGGGGATAATGAATACTATAATTCTATCATAACACGTCAATATTTAAAAATTTTGCACATAATTTATATATAAACTAGCCATTTTGATAATTAAAATTAATTATGATCTAGTATTGCAAGAATAATATAGTGGGATGATTAAATTAACATACATTACCTTAGAAGAATGGGAATATTATTGCTAGAGTAGTGCAACTACATAGGGAAACATAAAAAACACATAAGTATTTATATGATTAAATAATTAACTATAATAAGAAATACCAACATTTCTTGAGACCACCAAAAGGGGTAAAAGAATACTATTATTCTTGGTTCTCAATAACCTTAGATTCTTGTGGATAAAGTTAAATTGATTGGTCCAATTTAAGGGAGGATTCTTTACTTGATTAACCCTAAAACTTTGTTGTAATTTTCAATTCTTTGCAAAAGTTTAGTTAGTAACTTTAAAAAATTCACCCAACCTTAATTCTTCAAGCTACACTTAAAACTTGTCGACTAGAATGCTTTCAATTTTTGGGAATTAATTCATTTCTCATGAGACCAATATATAGACTCAAATAAAAATATTACTTGAGCGACATATGTAGGTGTATGATTGCCAACAACTTTTTATATGTTTCAACCATCATGTTTTTATCAACATTACGAGGGAACGATGTTATCTTTTAATTTTAGGAGAAATTTAATTGAACCATTAGGTTTAAACTTGAAACTTGTTGTATTTTATTTTTATCATATCTATTTTTTAATTCTATGTTAAAGACTTTTAAAAAATAGTGATTCAGATTTTCTATTTTTTTATATTGCATACATTTTCTATTTAATTTTATTTCTTCAAATTTATATGAACTTGTGTTTTCTGCTAGATTTAGTGTCATGCACTCGTGAGTTCTAAGTTTGCAAGTGTAGAATCTGAACCGTAAATATAGTACTATTTGATATGAAATTGTAAAATAGCCAAAGAAATTAAAAAAATCACAAAAATAAAAAAGAAACACTTAGCATGGCAAATACTCAGAAAGAGCATCCTAGACACCTTAGAGAGTATGACAATCCATGGGTTGAGGAAATTCACATGAATATTAATAAACCTATTATAGAGGCCACTATTTTTTAACCTAAACCTATTATCATACAATTGGTAGAATAACTACTTTGGGCGATCACCCACAGAGGACGCAAACTTACACTCCAAACTTACACTAAGCTAGTTCTTTAACAGTATGTGCCACATTCAGGTATAAAAGTGTCTCCAATGAAGTTGTTAGACTAAGGCTATTTACTTTCTCACTCAGAGATAAAGATAGGATCTAGTTAAACTCCTTAGCTCCAGGGTCAATCAATAATTAGAATAAGCTAGCCTAAAAATTTTTGGCCAATTATTTCTCTCAGTCTAAGACTGCCAAATATAGGAACAATTCACATCCATTACCCAGATAGATGGAGAGTATGTTTTTGAAGCTTGAGAGAGATTTAAAAACTTCTTAAGAAGTGCCCACACCATACTTTATCTATATGGCTTATCATTCAAACATTTTATAATGGATTTGTGGGACCGTTAAGGTTAATTATAGATGCTGCAGCTAGGGGTTCCCATATATCTAAACTAGTTGATGAGGCATATTCTCTAATTGAATATATGTATATGAATAATTTTTAATTCCCCTCTGAGAATTTTAACCCTAACAAAGCAACTAGTGTTTATGACATAGACATTTTAACAATCCTAACTTCATATATTATTACCTTTTCTAAGAAGTTAAATAATTTAGGGTTCAATTCAATCCAAGAATATTTACAAAGTGATGAGATAAATTATGGACCAGTAAGAGATTCTAATAATAATTCTTTGGAGATCCTAAATTTCATATAAAATTGGCTTAATAATCCATATTCCAATACTTATAATCTGGACTGGAAGAGCCACCATGATTTAAACCAAAATAATAACAACAAAGGTATGAGAAACCAATAGTGGGGTAGCAACTAGGTCAAACCTATAGTTAATTGGAAAAACTAGGGTAATAGAAATCTGATACCAATACAACCACCTAGATTCAGGTCTAATCCCCAGTTTAATTATGGAGAAGAAATTATTTTTGGAAAAATCTATGATGAATTTGAGAAATCAGATACAAAGTTAAGCTAGCTGGTTAACTCTTTGAATAAAAGACTCTAAGAAACATTATTGGGTAACATAGAGGTGAATCCAATGGGCTAAAATATACAATAGTAGAATGTCATTAGTCTAAGAAGTGGAAAGGAGTTAATGGAGGTAGTTACAAAAAAGCCTATCGTTACCTGAGAGACATTAGAAAACCTTTAATAAACATAAGAAAAACACTTCAACCTCTTAGGAAAGATCAATGGAGACCTCCACCACATTTTCTCAGAGATTAACAAGACAAAAATTGAACTAATAATTCTCTAGATTTTTTGAAATATTCAAGAAGCTTACGATTAATATTCCATTTGCTGAAGCATTTGAATAAATTCCTTATTAAATAAGATTCAAGAAAGAATACTTAAATAATAAATATAAACTTTCAAATTTTGAGATTGTAGCCCTAATAGAGGAGATCAATGTAATAATTCAAAGGAAACTCCCATAAAAATTAAAAGAACTAAGTAGTTTTGTCATTCCTTACACTGTGGGTGAACAACGTTTGGGGAAGGCATTGTGTGATCTAGGAGCTAGCATAAGTTGATGTTTTTTAAGTATTTAAGAGATTAGGATTGAGAAAGCATCAACCTCTCATTATGACTATTTAATTAGTTGACCATTCTTTAACTTTTCTTGCAAGATTATAGACGATATCATAATCAAGGTTGAAAGATATGAAGGAAGATATTGAGTGATACAATTTAAATTTTTGTGATTTTGATGCTTTAAATAAAATATTTTATATCTCGTTAACATTTTTTTGTGCTTGTTAAAGGAATTTATTATTTTGGATATGAAGTTCATCTTCCCAACTAATTTTTTTATTTTGGATAAGAAGGAAGATATTAAGAGATACATTGTAAAATTACATGATTTCACTTATTTAAATACCACATTTTATATCTCAATCATTATGATTTTGTGCTTGTGGAACGATTTTTGGTGGTATTTTACGTATTTTTTGAATGTGCATCATAGTGATAAAACAAAAGCTATAAAAATTAGAGGATGGACATAATTATATAGGCCTTTGGAATAATTATGCTAGATCCTCATTATAATTGTGTAATTATGCATTTATAAGGTTTAGCTACACTAGTTTGAGTTGTAACTATTTCGTGTTGACCATTGGTTTGTTTACGCAATTGTTGAACCAAGTTTATTTTGGCAAATTTTTTCATGAAAATTTTGGTAAGAACTATATAAGGAGAGCTTAGGCATGACCTAAGACACTCTTGGACATTATTGAGTACATCTATTTAGCTTTTAGTAGCGTCCTATCATCCTCATGGTTTTCTCTAATGGCTTTTCTTGGAAAAGATTCCTAGGGTTGTTTCTTGTGAGTTTGGAAAGTTTGCTAGGAGAGATTGATTGCAATTGTATGAGACCACAAAAATCTTGTATCAAATGAAGAGGAACATGGCGTCTTGTAAGAACCGATGAGTTTTTCAATACTTACATTTTTTTTTCTTTTTCTACTTGCAATATTAATCTGTATGTTTTCATTTATCATGCATAATAATTAATCTACTTTCATACTCCTCTTATATAATGCATATGATTTTATCGATAATTTCTTACATGGATTTTGTTTCTTAGATGTCTTTTTCATGGTTGGATTTCATATGTTGATGTAGTAACTTTCTGGTTTTAATTTATTTTGAATCTAGCCTGATACAATGTTAAAATACTTTATGATCTAAGACATCTAATCATCTCCAAGAAAAATAAGTAGGTTAATACAAAGTAGGCTGGTGGAATATATATATTGTCATTAGAAAACTTTAACCTAGATATGAGACTAGTAAATTCTTGGGAAATGTTGCATGGTTAAGTCCCCTTAACTATAATATGTGTTATAACTCTACTTATGACCTAGACATAGATTGAGGTTGACATTTCTCTAGCTGTTAACAATATTGTAGATTCTATAAGAAACATCAAGAAACTAATAAACCAGTGTCACAAAAGTATGGACCTTTCAACCCAGAAAAACTTAACAATAGTGCTACGAAAACAGTTTATTTTCTACCTTGTAGGATCTTAGGAATTTTAAAACTTGCGCATTTGATACTTCAAACTATATTCAAAGATTTCTTAAATTAGAACATCATCAGTTAGAAGAATAAGATAAGTTTTCCCTTAGGAACAATAAGTTGACTCATAATTGTTATATTATTTGATTGATACGTATACTTATATGATTGACCAACTTAATTCACAATAGTTTTGGGCATTAGTGAGATCGTAATTCTTTTGGTAGAGTTTTTCTTGCAACTGGTAGAGCAAATAATGATTTACACAATAAGAAGTTAATAATTAGAGCTGAAAATGATGAATTGATTTTGAAAGTATATAATTTAATTCCAACCTCTTATTATATCTCTAATAGAAATTTAAAATAAAAATTAAAAATTTGTAATAGATTTTAAAATAAATTTTGGAAAAGAATGAATTAATAATTTAATTGATAAAAAATTAGAATCACAAGTAAATGATATAGAGGAGTCTCCATGTCATCTAAAACATTGGGTGATTGATCGAGTACTATTAAAATGGAAACTTTGATTCTCAAGAAAAATCATAGTTATGGTTTAATTGGGAGGTGACCCATTATCTTGTAGTGTACCCGCAGGTTCACTTTGCTTTATAAAATATCTGTGGGCTTAGGTCAAGATGGGGATATTAAACTAAAAACTTATTGGAGGAACATTAACATATCATTCCTGATTTTATTGAATACATTTATATATAATTCTCTTCTTCTTCTCTAGAGCTTTTCCCCCTTTGATGCCTTTTATTTCTTTTCCAAGAGCTCTCATATGTCGCTAAACATTTTTTCTTATAATTACCGCTGCAACTATTCTTAGTTCCTCAACAAATAAAAAATTGATTTTTTTTTCTAACATTTAGTACTTAAGCACTACATTACCCATAATATTATAGTTTTTTCCATCCTATAGAGACTAGGCATTATAACAATGGCACAAAAGCATTGACCGCTCATTCTCTTGCATATAAATTCAATCATCCAGGTGCCCATGCATTGGAATAGTGCCATTAAGAAGTTAAACATTAATATAGTGTCATTTAGATGCTAGAACATTGGGGCCTAGCCATTCAAGAAAATTATACATACACGTACGACATTTAGATCTTCAATCAATATTCTCAACTTTTTATTAGTCATCATTCTACATATGTGAATTGCTCCAATTCATTTTCTTTTCCTTGATAATCATGATCATACTTAAATAAATACTAAATAAAAAATAATCTATCAAAAATTCATTCAGCCAAAAAAATTATTTATTTAACAACAAATTTGTTAATAAAAATTCTAAAACCTTGACATTATATGAGCATTATGTGTGTATCCACAAATATGTGGCAAACCTGACTTTCCATATAATATTTTATCCTAGATGACTTATTTTAACATTCATAGTCCCACTCCCCAATTATGCTTTGATATTTTAAACATCATTTTGCTTTAAGATCCTACTAAAGTTTCTCAATATTGATTAAAGTTTTAGAGTTCATCAGATATAGTGTTTAGAGATTTTAAGAAAAAATTAAAATGATATTTTTAAAATCTATGAATAGATTCTCATTCTTCATTTAATGTGACCTCGAATAACACAAAGCTTATATGATTTAAGAGATTTAGAGCTTGGCCCAACAATCTTTAATAAGATGTCGACCTTTCCTATTAACCTTGACCCACACTAATTCCAGCAAGCCACATGCATGCTATAAATACTAACATTGATGCATTTAATTGATTATTATGTTAATTCATGCCATTGACACTAAAATATACACATCATCAGTAATGAAGTTTATATATATAGTTAACATCAATATTAAAGCATACCATCGCCAATACAGTTGATGTTTATCTTAACATCAACTCTAATGCTCATTATCACCAATAGGGTCAATGCACATTAGCAACATCAATAGTGATGTATGTAATTACTATTAAAGTTGATTTTGTTTCATCGACATCAATGTTGATAACTACCATCACCCATAAGCCAATGCACATTATCATTGACAAGATTAATACATGTTTTTAATGCTTGCTACCACTGTTGAGATCTCATCGTTCATTATCACCATCAGTGATAATGCTTGACAAGAGAATCCAATATTGATACCAAAACTTACACTCATTATCATAGTCTTAAGCATCCCCTTTTCTAAGGATGATAAAACATACTAACAAAAATCTCTTAAAAATAACTCTTATGTCTCTAACATCCTCCATTACGATACTTTCTAAAACACATGTCAACTACATTGTTTTCTATTAATCATATGGAGAAATTTCAATAAATAATTTGGTGCTAATGTTTTTTTTTAAATCAAACAATAAGAAAAGTTGATAAGAGTCCATTTAAAACTGAACAGGTTGTTTGAAGCTTAAATATTCCTTGTTGCGTGCATGTCATTATAAAACAAATGTTTCAGCTACCTATCTATACATGCATTTATTCAATGCTTGTTGTTGCCAAAGAGATCATCATTCATTATCACCATCGACGATAATGCATGACAATAGAATCCAATATTGATAGCAAAACTTACGCTCATTATCATGGTTTTAAGTATCCCCTCTCCTATGGATGATCGAATGAGCCAAATGAGCCACCAAAAATCTCTTAAGAATAACTCTAATATCCCTAACATCCACCATTAAATATACTTTCTAAAACACATGTCTACTACATTGCCTTCTAGTAATCATATGGAGAAGTTAAAATAAACTATTTGGTGCTAATTTTAACAAAATAAAACAAATAATAAAAGAAGGTTGACAATACTCCGATCAAGATTGCACTGGTTGTTTGAGTCTAAATATTCTACATTGCCCAAATGCCCATATAAAACAAATGTTTCAACTATTCTATAACTTCATTTCTAAAAATAAAATTATGTTCATCGAATAAATGCAATAAATTTTTTATTAAAAGAAAAAATTAATTTATTCAATTCTCTTTTCACCATAATGTACATAATACTTAGCAAGTTATCTTCTACAGATGGTTTTGAAGTTTAGGATGTTCTTCAACACGTAATAAACTAAAGAATAAATACACATGAGTTCCACATAAATGAAAAATAAAACTATCAATATATCAAGCAGTTTAATAAAAATTCAAAATGAAATCACAAAAATAATTGATTTTTCCTATTGGTTTCATAAACCAATTTCAACACTATGAACCTCCCATTCTTCTATGGTTCATAAAATCAACCCATGTTGCTTACATCCACTTTTAATTTCAGAAAGGAAAAAAATAGGGGTAAAAAATACAACTTTAGATGATGAGTGGTTAAAATCCCTTGGATTTTACAGTTATGGGACTTCTAACACGATGTTTATTACTATCAGACCACTCAAGCAAACCAAAAACATAATCTTTTGCAACAAAGTCACCTATTGGCGCTAAAGTAAGTTTAAAAGTTTTCTCTTCGCCAGCCTCCTTAAATGTGAGGCTCGTTGGCGCCACTTTTATTCTCACCCCATTGGGGCTGGGTACACGAGTGATCGAATCACTGAGCTCAGGAATGGTGATCGAAGGGTAGTTAAGATCAACCAATGCCCGAGCTTTTGATGGGCAGTTATATTTTTTGAAGGTGGAGATTTGAGTTGAGCTGTACCCAAGAGCACAGAGGAAGTTCAAGTAGTCAGTGACACTGAGGTCGTATACAAGACCCGGGTTCATGGCACGGTTGGGACGAACATGGCCCGACCCATAGTTGAATGGGTTGGCTTTGGCTAAAGTTCCGTTTTTTATTGGCTCCAATAGGTTATCTCGTGCTTTTGCTGCTCATTTCATCAACATGACATGCACACACGTCATTTAGCATGTCAAAAGTATATAGTATGTTCTAATTAAGAAGAGATTAGAGTGTTTATAACGCATGAGACTAGTATGGGCACCTGTAGTCATGATTGCTGATTTGATAGCAGCAGGACTCCAGTTCGGGTGAAGGGATTTGAGAAGGCCAACAATGCCAGCAACATGAGGGCAAGCCATGGAAGTACCAGACTCTAAGTTGAAGGGGAATCTACGTTTGTCGAAGTCGAGACCGGAGGGCGAGGTTCCTTCACTGTAAGCAGCGATAATGCTTACTCCTGGAGCAGTTATATCAGGCTAAAAACAGAAGAAAAAAAATCAAATTTTGATGGAGTAAAAGCATAAGAAAGTACCAGAAAGCATTTGAGGTTTTAAAAGTTCATACTGACCTTTAGGATTTCAGGATTTATGGTGTTGGGGCCTTGAGATGAAAATGCAGCCATGAATGGGGCTGGCTTTGTGCCAAGTTTAGTGACTGGATGGGTAATGGAGGCCTTTGGCGACCTATGAATATAAGCAGTAATTAATTGAATGAAATTTATTAGTTATAGTTTGATTTTCTTTTTTTTTTTTTACTTAAATTCATCCTCAGGTGAACTTCGAAATATTTACTTGGTAGACTTGATGTAGGCAAGAAGCTTGAGGCCGTCGGAATGGGTGATATGGGTGGCCGGAAGGAAGTGAGCGTCGGCAATGGTCTCATCGGCGGTGGAGATATCATTGGCTAAAATCATACCGGCGCCGCCGGCTAACTTGACCACCTCACCCTTTTCCAACCTAGAATTTGTTCCTTCCTCTTGTGCAAACCAAAATTTTTCCCTTCGCTTTCTTCTTGTCTAAACTTCCAGGAAGGCACAGGTCTCTGCCAAAATGATTTTTTTAAAAAACAAAAATCAAACTTTGAGTCTATGGCTTAAATCTTGCCACAAATATAAAAATATAAGTGTTAATTGCATTCTTAAAAACTAAATTTTATATTAATTATTTTTAAATTTCAAATAAGGGAGCAAAATTTGCCGAAATTGGAGCCTAATTTGAGTGAATATAATTTTCTCCTTATCATAATATGATTGGTCATGAATAAATCTAACAATATAACTTCATTCAAGCTCATCTTGTATTTCAGCCAGATTTCTTTGCTTCATAACATACCTCAAAAAATCTTCTAACAATGTAGCCATGCTTTTAATGAATAAAGACAGTAATTAGTATGAGTAATAAGTTCAAAGAATTACTGAGAATTGACTTTTTAAAAATTGCATTTAAACATGCACTCAATTGATATGTCACTAATTTGTCAAACCGCACTTTATATTTATTTAATATAATTTCCCCAAATCACGGACTACGCGGGTAAAGCTGCGTGCGTAATAATCTTTTAATAACCTCGGTTTCGCGGTTATTAGGGGTTTTTGAGCGGTTGTTAATGTATTGATTTCAATAACATATAACTTTAATAACCTTTCAATAACCTGATTATATTTTATTGTTATTCATAGGTTATTATGGGAGTATTGCAGGGTTAATAGAGTACGAACGCAACTCTGCATGAGTCTACCGTATACAAATATTCCCCCCAATTCACGAGCGACAAGCTTATTAATTGATATAAATTAATGCACAAATTCCAATCCTCAAACTTACGCATCATCGCTAGAAGCATCAGCATTTGCAGCATCAATCGAACGAATCAACGGGTACAATTTGTTTTTCGCTAAGCTTTCGCTCGAGAGGCTCTGCCCCTGAAAAATACCAAAAATTCATTAAGAAAAAAATCACTATGCTTTTATAAACTTTTAATCATCATATTTCAAAATAGACAGAAGGGACCAATCCAAATCCAAAAAGAATATGAGAAATTCTTATAACAAACATTCATTTAAAAAATTCAAACCATGAATTGCCGCTTCTGGTCCAACACAACATAAGAAGGGAACTCCCTATCAATGGTGCTGGCTCCAACCGTAAACAGCCACGGTGCGAGATTCGAGACAGATGCCGGCGCCGGCCCCGAGTTCCCCGCCGATGTAACCACCGCAATCCCATTGTTGACGGCATGAAAAGATCCAATTGCAATCCCATCTCCGAAATAGTCGGTGGGCTCGCCGCCGAGCGAGACGGAGATGACATCAACGCCGTCTTTGATGGCGGCTTCGAAGCCGGCAAGAATGTCGGCGTCGAAGCACTCGCTGCCGTTGGTGGGAGGCCAGCAGGGAGGCCAGCAGACCTTGTAGCCGACCACACGTGCTCGGGGAGAGCCGCCTTTGGCCGTGCCATTGCCAAAGCCGAGAACGCTGGCGTTGGGGACGAAGCTTCCGCCGGCGGTGGAGAGCGTGTGTGTACCGTGCCCCTCCTGGTCGCGGGGGCTGTTTACAGTCGAGTTTACGGCGCCGCCGGCGGCTAAATAGCCTTTGTTGAAATATCGAGCGCCGATCAGCTTCCTGTGTAAAATCAGTATTAGAGATTGATTGGCATCAACACATGAATGCAAAGATGATGTTGGAATTGAAAATTATGTTGTTTTAGATCTAATCTTATGGCTTGAAGCTGAGAAACTTGTCTTAGAAAATGCAAAATTTTATTAGTTTCATCGAACAGTGGTGTGTTTTAATTAGGGGCGTAAACAAGCCGAACAGGAATGATCCCAGGCGCAGCTCATGTTCGCTTCGTTTATATTTCGAGCTCAAAAAGTGTGTTTGTATTCAACTCATTTGCTTAACGAACCGAACACGAGTTGTTCCCGAGCAAAGAGTCGTTTTGACAACCTTAATCATGTAGCTATAAGATGTTAAGAGTTGAGGCAAGTTTTAAACATTTTTATGTATATTAAAACATCATTTGAATCTAATTTAATAATTTTTATTCTACTTTTTAAATCAATATTCTTAATTGGTTATAAATCTTTGTAGCCTTTTATTTAATTAATTCTTTTTAAAATACTACTCATCACTATATATATATATATATATATAATGAGCAGTATTTCGAGCCAAAAAGAGTCAAACACGAACGAACAAATCTTTGTTCGTATTCGACTTGTTAACTCAACGAACGAGCCAAACACGAGCTGTTCGTGAACAACAAACCGTTTTAAGAGTCCTAATTGTAATGAATCAATAAGTTTTAAATCGCTATTTTGTTAAATATAATAATTTAAATTTTGCAGTGTAAAATGAGCTACACCTATTTTATGATTTTCAAAACATATGTTGGATCTACAAGCAATAAGATGCTGAATGATGCAAAAAAATGAGCACACATTTTAGAAATTTCCAGCTGTGTTGATTTCTTATATTCTTTGTGATTGAAATTAATTAATGCTTAATAGTTTTAAATAACCAATTAAAACGATGATTAATGATTTTCGGCCACTAATTCAATTTCTATAAATGTTCAAAAACGAATACAATTATAGTCAACCATTTAATAATATTTAATTAAATGGAAATAATGAACCTCGAATCAGGTGCATTCACGTTGTAACATCAAGAAAAGAGAAAGCGATTGGTAAAAGCTCATATACGGGAGAAACCAATGAATCACATTCATGTGGAATTGATAAGGTTTTTTTTTGATCTGACCCGATAATTAAGAGAATATTTTTCTCGTATTATTTTGCATTATTCATGTGTTATTGTGTTATTATAACACCATAAATATCCCCAGTACAGAATAATACATGAATACCACCACAATAACATCTGAATAACGCGGAATAACACGGGAGAATATTTCTTTGTGCTAAAACAAATTTTTTTTTGTTTTTCTATCATCTCCACGTGACATGATTTTATTGGACTCCGGACGTATTTAAGAAAATTTTTAGTAATAAGGGAAAATTTTGACCAATAAAAATAAATAAATAATCAAAATAATAAAATGAAAGATAAAATAAAAGGTTGAAACATGACCCCCTTACCAAAAATAAAAATGATAAATGCATTAACCAAAAATAAATTATAAATATTAAATGAGAACAATTTATATAAGAATTTAATATGGAAATTAATTCTCCCTTGCCACAAAAATCCAGAAATTGGAACATGGCTAACCTTAAATGTCATTTTCATATTATGAATACATGCATACATTAATAATTTATCACCATTCAAATCATAATAATTGGCATATGACAAAAATTAAAATTTAATAATAATGAAAATGGTCAAGAGAAAATGACATTTTTGCTGAGCATAGCTGTCGTTCATATCATCCTATGAGGCTCCCATGTGAACATATTAATAAGGTATTTATTATTTGAATCTTGTAAAAAATATTTAATTTTATTTTGTCTCATTAAGAGTGCATTTGGGGCTGTTTGTGTTTATCCAGATAAGTCATCTATCTGGAA
>NW_018165134.1:9826-71508 GCF_001263595.1 Phalaenopsis equestris | reverse complement strand
TGTTATTTCAATTTTCACTATTTTATTGGAATAACGCAGTCCCAAATCAAGCAACCTGGGAGAATATTCTAATAACTCTTCAGCCACAAATCAAGTACGCGGGGGAATATTCTGATAACATTGCAAAATAATCGAATAACATTATATAATACTCAAATAACACTTCTATTTTTACAAATAACACAGATGAATTATTCCTGTAGAATTCATGTTGATTGGTAAGAGGACTGTAGCAGGGACAATAATCTAAATTAAGAACATTGTTTAACTTTTTAATCAATGATAATGATATAAGAGTGGATAAAGTTTGCTAATATGAGGAAAACGGAATACCAATTCTACCCCCTTGAAGCAGTAGATATGTAAAATAATCAATTAATAAGGGCTGAATTTCTAATTTAAAAAAAACCAGATGGGGACACAACGCAGCCTGGTTTGCCGCTATTTAATTTTTGTAATTTTGTATAATAGTGTGCATCAACAACTGGGGAAGTCGAAATAATCCAACTCAGAATTTTAATTGCTGTTGGAATTTGTTGACTAAACCAAAGCCTTCATACCTTACAATACTTTACTTCTAGATAGATTTTTAAATAGGGGTGTTTTCCGTACGAGAAAAATATTACATTAGGACTTTTAACGTAGAGCAACGTTCGGAGTCTAATGAAATGACGACACGTTGAGGTGATAGAAAATTAAAAAAAAATTGTTTTAGCGCTGGGGAATAATCCTCCCGTGTTATTCCACGTTATGCAGGTGTTATTCTGGTGGTATTCATGTGTTATTGTGTAATGAAAATATTCCCGGTACTATAATAACACAATAACATATCAATATCACCACAACAACGCCCGAATAACGCAAAAAAATACAGGAGAAATATTCTCCTGCGTTGCCGGACCGGATCACAGGAAAGCGCGCTCGTTTCCTTGAAGCTACGTGTCTGTATATCAGTGAACTTCGAACGTAGCTCTACGATAGGAGTTCCGATCTAATATTTTTTCCTTTGCATACGTAGCATCACACAATCCTTAAGAATTTAAATATCTAACACTTAGATTTTTCCTTTTACATCCATAACAACCAAAATTTTCATATCAAATAAAAAAAATGCAATCATTTTAACTAAAAACAATGAAAGTGACATGCATGTAAGAAAATTGAAGTTAGATTTGTACATACATAGGAATTGTGGGGCATACATAGATGATATGCATGTAAGAATTGAGGGGCATGTATGCACATCTTTATTTTTCATATTATCTAATAAAGGATGGTTCCAATGCTTGACAAATGTTGTTGTCTATTGCCGGCCGACGCCAAAACGTACACCAACCTACTAAATTTTAGCAAGTTGTATTTTGGTGATCTCCTCCTCTACTATAAAAGGCTTTTAAAAATCAACAAAGTAAATAGATTGAAGTATATTAGTTTATAAGGATGCTCAATATGCATGACATAATAAGGGTTTAAAAAATGTATGTTGAGGAGGTAGATAGATAACTACTCAATTTTAAAATCTAAAATAAAGAGCTATTTGGAACAATTTTTGTTTGAATTTATTTCCTCTCTACTTTGATTTCTTCTTCTTTATCATTCTTTTGAAGATTTGTTTTTGTCCCTTATTAAATAAGCTCATGCATATTTTTTTCATCCTTGTTCATGCATACATTCATACACACCCATATAACAAATCATTCATTAACAAAACGAAAAATACGAGTTAAAATTTTATATCTATTTTAATATTTGAACCAGAATTTAAAAAAAAAAAAAAGCTAATTGTATAGTAAATTATATTTCGAGTGTAAGAGGAAATTTGTGGACGAAAAAATTGGCTCGGTAAAATTTGAAAAATTATTCCATACGGATACCGTATGCAGAGATGTATATGGGGTCTGATCTCTACCATACATCACAACAAAGATATATGAAGATGAGCTTTATTTTGAACTTTTTTTAAAAAAAAATTTACTGTAATAGACGGTAAAGAACAGACACAACATATATCTCTGAATACGGTATCTATATGAAATAGATTTTTTCAGAAGTATAAACAACTAACGTGAGAAAGTTTGCTTTGACCTCCCCACCCAATGAGTGGATACCGCAATGAACAGCAAAACCGAATTAGAATCGCAAATATATCATTCAAATATTTTTTTTGTCAGCAATCAGTCAATCCCAAAAGTCAAACATCTAGACGCGTAGAACATCAAAAAGATAAAAAAAAAGCCTTTTTTTAATGATCGGATGTGCGGTACTTCTTTTTCGCTATCACTATTTTATAAATATAAATACAGAAATTTTCAGTATTAGAGATGCAAATACATAAGAATTAGGTGGTTTTATTGTAAAAATCCTTTTTTTTTTAAGAAAATAACGTTAGGATTCTGAAGAAGTAAAGAGATGGAATCATGATTGCTGCGAAAAGCTTAGCAATGATTCATGTCATACCAGTATCAAGATTAGCGATAATTACATCTTCCCCAAATCTAGCTTTTCTCCACAGAGATTGCTTCGGGACAATGCCGTCTCTCTCCAGGCCAAGGAACTGCCATGACCGAGTTGTGTGGAGCTTGTGCCCTCTGTTCTCAAAAACAGAAACAACTCCGGGATGCTCTGAATAAATATAATTAATACAATTCAGAAAATAAACGACATAAATCTTTCAGAAAATGTGGAAGTAAGAGAGAATTCCTCTCACTTGAGATCTCCAGAGCATCTTCCTCCTCCAGGATTGCTGCGAAGCCATTGATGCATCTTGTGTAAGAGTAGAAGATTGCATCCCTGGCCTTCTCCTTGCTGCATTAATCCTCAATTACTTATATTCAAAAAATTTCCATAAGCAAATAAATAAATAAAGCATTATATTTCATGCCGTTTCTGCACCTCTGAAGGAATGATTCCAAGAGCTCATAGTGGGATTGTGTCACGATTTCATTAGCATCAGCAGAGAATTCTGCTGTGAAGTCGGATTGGGCTCCGAGGTAAACAACATAGGACTGTAACAAAAGAGAAGAACAGAGGAGAAATGAATCACAGATTCAAAGTGACTGCTTTGAAAAAGATGAGAACTTTTTGATGAACAGATTGGAAAAGTGAAATAAAGGCGAACCTTTTGAGCAGCAAAAGCCGGGCATTGAAGAAAATAGAAGGCTGAGATGAGAAGAAACGGCAGAAAGTTCATTGTTTTCTGAATCTTCTTCATCTTCCTTCTTCTTCTTCCTCTCTGCGCTAGAAGCACAGGAGACTGATCACTTTCTGCTCTGTTTATAGAATGACGAACCTTCTAAATGGGGAATTTGAATGAATCACGCCTGCGCATTAAAATTGACGTTGATAATTATGGGAATTGAGTGATTCTGAAGACGGTTTACCTAATATAATTAAGATTATTTCCGGTTAATTTAAGAAAAAAATCATATTTTAGGCCGATATTTTATCTGCATTTCCTTTTAGACCGCCGAATGATTTGTCTAATTCTTAATTTCATTTTTGACTTATTTGGCCTCGGTTACGGCTGGGATTGGCGAAGCAACAGAAGAGGGATCGAAAATTTGACCTCATTCATTCTGTGCGCGCCATTGTCATTCATTCTGTGCACTCCATTGTTGGTGGACCGCACGTTGTTGAGCTAAAAATAAAGGCTTTTGCATACATGCCACATTATTTTTTTGTGTTGACATGTCTAGCACATAAATATTCATATTTACATGCATAGAAGTCGAATCTTAAACAACATATCAAAAATAATATCACCTATATTTTTTTAGAAGTGTAATATGCAATATTATTCATGTGTTTATGTTACTAAAATATTTAAAATGTAAATATCAAACAGACACTTTGTTTGTTAGAGATGTTAAGTACATAAGAATTACGAGGTTTGTAAATTCTTTTTTCAAAAAAATATTATTTTCTTCTATATTTTATTGGCTGATTATTTATTTGATTATTTTTTTATTTGTTGTTACAAGAGATGATTACGGATGAGCATCGGCTAACTTTATTATATAGTTTTATCGTTGTTTACTAGAATAAGGTTTCAAATCTCACGCTGTAGGATATTGACACACCATCAATAAATATAATTAATACAATTCAGAAAATAAACGACATAAATCTTTCAGAAAATGTGGAAGTAAGAGAGAATTCCTCTCACTTGAGATCTCCAGAGCATCTTCCTCCTCCAGGATTGCTGCGAAGCCATTGATGCATCTTGTGTAAGAGTAGAAGATTGCATCCCTGGCCTTCTCCTTGCTGCATTAATCCTCAATTACTTATATTCAAAAAATTTCCATAAGCAAATAAATAAATAAAGCATTATATTTCATGCCGTTTCTGCACCTCTGAAGGAATGATTCCAAGAGCTCAAAGTGGGATTGTGTCACGATTTCATTAGCATCAGCAGAGAATTCTGCTGCAAAGTCGGATTGGGCTCCGAGGTAAACAACATAGGACTGTAACAAAAGAGAAGAACAGAGGAGAAATGAATCACAGATTCAAAGTGACTGCTTTGAAAAAGATGAGAACTTTTTGATGAACAGATTGGAAAAGTGAAATAAAGGCGAACCTTTTGAGCAGCAAAAGCCGGGCATTGAAGAAAATAGAAGGCTGAGATGAGAAGAAACGGCAGAAAGTTCATTGTTTTCTGAATCTTCTTCATCTTCCTTCTTCTTCTTCCTCTCTGCGCTAGAAGCACAGGAGACTGATCACTTTCTGCTCTGTTTATAGAATGACGAACCTTCTAAATGGGGAATTTGAATGAATCACGCCTGCGCATTAAAATTGACGTTGATAATTATGGGAATTGAGTGATTCTGAAGACGGTTTACCTAATATAATTAAGATTATTTCCGGTTAATTTAAGAAAAAAATCATATTTTAGGCCGATATTTTATCTGCATTTCCTTTTTAGACCGCCGAATGATTTGTCTAATTCTTAATTTCATTTTTGACTTATTTGGCCTCGGTTACGGCTGGGATTGGCGAAGCAACAGAAGAGGGATCGAAAATTTGACCTCATTCATTCTGTGCACTCCATTGTTGGTGGACCGCACGTTGTTGAGCTAAAAATAAAGGCTTTTGCATACATGCCACATTATTTTTTTGTGTTGACATGTCTAGCACATAAATATTCATATTTACATGCATAGAAGTCGAATCTTAAACAACATATCAAAAATAATATCACCTATATTTTTTTAGAAGTGTAATATGCAATATTATTCATGTGTTTATGTTACTAAAATATTTAAAATGTAAATATCAAACAGACACTTTGTTTGTTAGAGATGTTAAGTACATAAGAATTACGAGGTTTGTAAATTCTTTTTTCAAAAAAATATTATTTTCTTCTATATTTTATTGGCTGATTATTTATTTGATTATTTTTTTATTTGTTGTTACAAGAGATGATTACGGATGAGCATCGGCTAACTTTATTATATAGTTTTATCGTTGTTTACTAGAATAAGGTTTCAAATCTCACGCTGTAGGATATTGACACACGATCAAAAAAATTCCTGATTGCGGTGCGTATATTGAGGTAATTTTTTGAGCAAAGAATGTTCAAATTTTAAATAAAAGTAATCTGGAGTTTCAATTCCAACAAAATTATAGTAAAATCGGCTCAACGAGATGGACCCAATGATACAAAAAATCGGAGCCAGAACGCGCCTCGATCAAACCATTAAACTATATTTGAAAGGTCAAATATATGATGAATTTTATGAGCTTATAGGCGCATCAAATATCTTGACATAATAAATCCAACGAGTCCAAGATTGCTGAATTCTAACAATATTAAGACACTCAAATGTCCATCAAACTCCAACTGATCGAGGGGAGTTCTCTGGGTCATCTGATCAAAATGGTTCATTTTATTACATTAATTTCACCTGAAACTCTATAAATAGAGGCCCATCACTTTCATGAGGGGGGAGAGAACTTGAAGCCCTAGGAGAAATCTATGCCCGAAGAGAGAACTTGAATCCGAAAGAGAGCTTGAGGCTTGAGAAGGAACTTGAAGCTGTGAGAACAAACTGAAGTCCAACATCAGTCCTGCCGTTGTCGACCAACGTCAACCGTCGTCAACCACCACAAACCACCATTGATTACATCAAATTATCGTCGACCACCACGTGAAACAAGTGGTTGCAATTGTAATCATCTTTTTTATAGTGGAACTCTTCAGTTGGGTCACGCACCATGATTTTTTTCTTTTCTGGGTTTTCCACGTAAAAACTTCTGGTGTCATCATTAATTATTTTCTTTCATTTCAGAGTATGTGTTGAATCTCCATACCACACTAAAATGATAATCCGCTAATCTAGTGTCATAAATTTTAATATGATTGTTGGTCATAGTTTTGAATGAGCCTCTTGTTGTGTTGAGTCTGTCTCACATAATACTAGGTCGGTTGTTGGTCGTGGCTCCTCGCCTGACCTCTTTGGTTGTTGTCCCAGCCAGTCCCTCTATTATCACGAGGTAGCAAGTCTTCATCATGTTGGGGATTGTTCGTGAATTTTCCTTCTTCTTCCACCCACTAATTTGTTAGGGTCTTTTCTGGGAGCAGCGATCTAATGGTTTGACATTAACGAAGTTCTCATAGGCGTTAATATACTTATTGGTCATCTCCAACAATTCAGCCAAACTCCGTGTTATTCCACGCTGAGGTGAAAACGAAACCTCTCAGACCTCAAACCTTGGGTCAAGACTGCCTGTTTCATGTTCGATCACAACTCCGTCACCTCCAGCATCTCTCACTGGAATGATAGAATGAACGAAAGTGGGCTTTTGTTCGGTCCTTGTTTGAGCTGTCACAAGGACAATGCCCTTATTTTTTGCCTCTAGGCTCTCGCAAACTGCACCAAGAAAAGTATTTTGAAATTGGAGAAACAAGTAATAACCTCGACCGACAATGAGTTGAACCACCTCAGAGTGATGGTCTAAGGGTAGTTAAAAACAACTTGTATTTGAATGCGTAGGAGACCTTTAACAAGCACATTAATGACTTGAATGAATAAAGGTGGCCATTGGGATCTGATTGACCTTTGTAAGATTCTAACGTTGGGAGTTTAAACTTCTCTAGGGGTTCAGCTCCCAATATCTCGAGGGAGAACACATTCTTTGGTTTCCATGGGGTCTTAGTACGCCCAAATCATTGTCCTTCTATATGTATAGATCCCACACTTTCCTAGTATTGTGAATCTCTGCCCCTCTTCAGGCCATGGTTCAACCTTCTATAGGTGTGCACCAACGTCACTTCTCTACAAGGAATCTGCCAATGAGAAGTGTGTTCTCCTCCTAAAGATGTAACAACTATAAGGACCTCTGCAATTTGTTCCAACACCTAATTTGATATCTAGCTCCTTAGCTCTTTTATTTCTCATTGCATGTACTCCTCCATGAATTCTCTGGTTCATCCTATAGTCACTATGTCTCTCTAATGGTTTTCTTCTTGTCATTGTGCTTCTCTTCTTCTTTATGGCATGGCTCTATGCTCACAACACTTTATAGAATGTTAAATTTGAAACTATCTGAGAGACACATCCAAGGAATAGAACATAAAAGAGGAGAGAAAAACAAAGAGGGAACATTAATGAACAGTGAAATTACATAACGTTTTTCATAAGATGAGCTCCCTATTTATATATAAGGGGACCTCGAGATTACATTTTGTGTCCGTAGCAAAATAGCGATTGCAGGGGGTACTTTAGGTAGTATACATTAGTAGGCCCAGAAGGAAGCCTAAAAAGGCACCCAGCCAGACATAATCCAGGCGAACATCATTCTGGGCAGTCGACGGAAGGATATCAAATATCCACAACAAGTTCAAGCTGCTGTTGATGTCTGTCTAGTCCAATTGAGGAATGTCATTGAGCAGTTGTGCGGGAGTTTGGTCGGGGTATCCTTTGAGCCAGTTGTCAATAGTATCTAGTTGTGTAGGTTGCATTTTGCCTTGCTAGTAAGAGCCAGGCAGTTGAAAGATAGATCCTTAGGTGTTATCACCTGGCTAGCATGTGTCAGTCGATCAAAGGTAGACACTTGGGTTTTACCCGGTGCACCCCTACTTGTACGTCATTTCCCTTGGGATCAATGGATCTCTTTAAAATTTGTGTGGACTTATTTTGTTTGTACATATTAATTTTCATAAATAATAAATCAAAGTAGGAGGTCCCCAGACTCTCATTCCAAAAACTCCACCTAATTAATATTTATTTTAAAAATTTTTAAATTTTTAAAATTGAGCCTACTGTCATACACTTTCTGGGATAGAAAGAATTTTAGTTGGAGGACCGCGTGCAATTTTACATACGTTGAATATGCAATAATTTTTCTCCTTCCCTCTGACCAGCTTGAACACTTGACCCAAAATAGCTAAACACTCCAATCATGGACCTCTCCGTGGGCCGCCAAGATAATGTCATTGCAAGAGACTCCTCTCCTTTTCGTCATCTCATCTCCCTCCGCCTCGCTAACTCCTCCCTCCGCCCTCTATCCGTCCCTCCCTTTCCCATCTCCGCCTTTTTCTTAGACAACTCGTCTTTCGGCTTGCCGCTCTGTAAAGAGATAGATTCCGCACTCAATTCACGTCCCTGAAATTGGGCCCCACCCTCCAACAATCCTGCCCAGTGCATTATAGGCATGTGCCCACTTGCTCTGAAATGAGGGAGAAAGAGGGAGACGAGGCGTAACAGAGACTTGGGCAGTTTATTTGGTGTCGTGGCGTTTTGAAAGCATACTTGACCTCTTTGATGGGTAAACTGCGTTTAGGCAGCTTATGTGTTTTGAAAATGCAGAAAGCAGTGTTTTCACACCGCATCCATCTAGATGCGATGACAGTTTTCTGGCAACAGTTTGACTTTTTAAACAAAAAATAAATAAATTATAATAACCACTGCACCTAACTTATCAGCAGATTATTTTTAATCAGCTTATTAGCAGATTATTCAATAAGCTGCAGCTGCCCCAGACCCTTCGTATGTCAAAAATGAGTTTCAGGGTCGTCTTTTGTAAATATAAGAGTTTGGTGGCCTCCGTATCTAAAAACCCCATAAAATAATATATAAATTATTTTTCCAAACTTTTCAAAAAAACTTCAATAATAAGATTATGCATGCTCTTTCTTAATGCATATAGGGCAGTCTTCTAAATTAAAGTATCCCTTGAATTAAAAATTTTCATTTATTTTACAATAGGTTAATTTATTATATTAAAATACAAAATATATTTATCCTATTTTAATATATTTTAGTAGTATATATCCACCTAAAATTGAGTTTGATGCTGTAGAGTTTCTGGACTTACCTGTGCGATATAAACACGAATGACTTCCTGTGCTGCTACTGAACCTCATCAGTAAATACATAAGAATTGTGTGGTATCTAAAAAAAAACTGTTTTTGATAATTTAAGTTGACGGAGCGCTACTCTTGTCTAGACCTATAATTTTTAATCCTTCTAGTTATATACAACGATATTAAAATGACATGTATCTATAAATAAGATTATGCATGCTTGATATTAACTTAGTATACATAAAGACCTGCTGCACAAGAAGTATTTGGGCTGAATGAAGTACATTTCAATATATTTATTTTTTTTTCATCCTCTTCCCAACTCTATGTGTAGTTCCTTTATTTCCTTCCTGTTGTCTGCTTCTCTATTTCTTCGTAATATCAGAGCCATAGTTGAAAAGATCTACATTCTCCAACTAAAAGCCAATGGGTACATTAATGTCATCTTCAACTCCAACCAGTCAACAGCAACTCTTCCCTCACAAGAAAGTTCGAAACTTCAATCCAAGCTCCATTCAAATTCTTGTCTCTCAACAAAATGATTGCCACCAACTCAGGAGAAAAATTTGCGTACGTAAGACGTACGCAACGCTGCGTTCGCCAGGGAGGTTATTCAGAAGATATTGAAGGGTTATATCTCCAGGGAGGTTATTCAGAAGATATTGAAGGGTTATATCCACGTTATACCCTCTGTAACCTACTTGTACCTTCTATTAAGTTTCGTGCATCTGTTTTCATATATTTGTAGGTTAAAGGGAGGTTACAGGGGGTATAACGCTGATATAACCCCCCAATACCCTCTGAATAACCTCCCTGACATACGCAGTGCTGTGTACGTCTTACGTACGCAAATTTTTCTCCGAAATCTGTGGGTTTTGGTCCAGATATGATATCTAGATCTGTTTTTGCCAAGGATTCATTGTTATCCACATAAGTTAGCAATTGCCTGTAATCATTCACATCAAAGGCTTAATCAGCTTAGTACCTACAGGAATATTTGGGATCAATTTGGTATAATCGAAGAGCTAAATTAGATAAATGTGATGCTCTTTGATTCAATGAACTGCATACAAAAGTCATGGGACAAATTTGATTTTTTGTACGGATATTGTGCTTACCTTTTTAGACATATCATGATATATTTCAGCTATATCTTTCTTTGGATGGATAGTCCTTAATTTGCAATCAATCTTTAAGAAGATGCTAGTTTTTACTAGAGTAGACATCATATGACTTGATGGCACATAATTTCTAACGGATTATGGTTATATGCATTCTAGTTTTGACTATAATAGACACAACTTCATTTAAATTTACAATTTCAGTGTGTAAAACTTAAATGTTGCGTGAAAATATAGCAAAGATGATATATAAACAATATACCGATATAATGAGGTGTTTTACCGTTAAAATAAAATAAAATTTGATACAAAACTTAACATAAATAGCACAGTCATACAAAAAGAAAGCATGTTTTATTGCTCGCAAAAACCACAGAAAGTTGGCATACAACATATGTATGCAAAAATATTTTTTATCTTAGAAGTTTTGCGGTTAAAGAAATGTTGGTGCACTATCCCATTCAATGGAACAAGAAAGTGATGAATTAATGATTAATGAATTGGAGAAATACCAAACTAATGTGAATAGACAAATAAAGAAAAAAACCCACTTAATACCCTTGTTTCCACACCCATTTCAGTAAAAAACCACTCTGTATGGGTATGCACATAAGATGTGCCCATACCGACAATTTGACTTAAAATATTTTTCTGTTTCATCCACATGAAATAGTTTTGCAGAGCAAAATTATGTAATGTTTGGGTTCATGTTGCTATCAAGCAAAATATTGCTTGCTTTTAGATTGCAATGAACTATTATGTGTAGTGAATTGTTGTGTAGAAAAAGAAGACGATGTTCGATGCCAACAATGATGTAGAACTATTCTGTTTAGTGAATCTTGTAGATAAAGAAGACCACGACCGATACACAACAGTTCCACAATTACCAAATCATTTCATTCCACACAAAATAAGGTGGCAAATAAGCTCAAAAGAAAGTTCATCACTTTCATCAAAAATAAGTTCAAGTTGGGCCTCATTATAAAATGGATTCAAGTACAGAAAAACTCAGCAAAGGGAACATCATTTTCAATGGCATGCTAAAACATAACATTTTCAGCCAAGAAGAATTAACCTCAACCAAGTGGTCAATACCAATTGTTGCATCAACCAAGTGAAATATAATATCTGTTGTAAGAACAACAACCCAAACAAAAAAATATAGCAGTCATAAGCAAAAAATCGAATTCAACTAAAAAAGAAACAAAAGAAGGTGGACTACATAAATTTTTCTAAAGTCTTACTATTGTCTCTATAGAACAAAAACTATAGAAGTTTTAAATGATGCTCACAACCTTAAGTCGCGTTTTTTATGTAATAAAAGAGTTACTTAAGGACAAATAACAATTAAGTTTGGGGGATTTGATACAGCAAAAAATATTCAATTTTTCATATATATTTAAGGCTTATATTTGGTGATATTGCAATTTAAAGAAAGATATTTTCATGTTTTATTACAGGTTTTCATGTTTTATTACAGATTTTCATGTTTTATTACAGGTATACTAAGTCTAGGCATTTGGAGCTTAAAGGATGTAAAAAGTACAAAATTTGGCGTCAAAAGTGGCGTTTTCAAAAAATTAAACTGGTGCCTAAGCGCCAGAATCCAAAGAAGACGACGCCTACGTGCCAAAGACGTTTATTTTCACAAATGCATTGATTTTGGACGGATTTTGAAGAGATTCCTATAAAGACTCATGCCAAAGACGTTTATTTTCACAAATGCATTGAATTTGGACGGATTTTGAAGAGATTCCTATAAAGACTCTTAGGAAATTCATTCCCACATTATAAAAGAGTGCTTTTATGTTAGAATTGTGTGTGTGTTGTATGTCAGAGTGTGTAGGGCATGAGTAGCAAAGTGTAGGAGAGTGTGGCAAGTGTCTCTAAGAGTTGGAAGAGGAGAGGAAAAGTTAGAGATTTTTTCTTACTTACATTTCTAAGAGAGATTTGAGTGTTATTGTAAAGAGAGGAATGGATTTAAAGAAACTTCAATGGATTTACTTGGGAAGAAATCGAGTTATGTTGTTTTACTTTTCTTTCTTGTTTTGTAAACTTGTTCTTATATATAAAATCTATGTATCTTTCTCCTGAATTCTGAGTAGATTTCCTTTTTCTTCTCTCCCTACAAAGACAAATTGGTCATGTGAAGAATCAAGATTGTTGTGCAAAATTTTAATTTCATATTTGTGATGATTCGAACTTCGAATTTCATTTAATTTTTGATCTGACCAATTCAATTGTTAAAATTTGTTGTAAAACATACGATCCGAGAGGGTCATGCTTTCCACAATAAAGAAAGAATCACATTTGATTTCATGGATGAGAATGTAGTCTATAGGGTTGAGTGCAAATAAGTAGGGAAATATTCATTGATAAGCGTAAAATTGAAGGTTTTAGGGTGACAGACTAAAATCTTCAATTTGGCCCAAAAATTTGGAAACTAAAGCGAGATGATACTCCTCCGGCGAGGGAAATGTGGAAACTCTAGAGTGAGAGCCAGTATCTTCCTAGCCTAACCGCAGATTTAGGGACTAAACACTAGATTAACCAATATTTTTTATCGCTTGTAAAAATGATAAAGAATATATTTGCTCCTATTTGACACAATACATTTTTTTTCAATTTAATAATTCACTAACTATAATCTCGTTATAAGAGGAAGGCTGTTTTCTTAAATCTGAACTCTTTGTCACAAAACCTAGTTTAGTTTTTGTAAATTTAGCTTTGAAGTTTAGATATTTGTGTATCAAACTTAGTTTCTTTAGTTGCATTAAACAAATTTTGACCTGTTTTCTTACTTAAGTTTTCTATAGTTTAAATACTATGCTTTTGCGTGTTTTTCCTAACAATTTTTTATCTCCATGTGAAATCAATACTTAAGACTCCATTATAGCTCTTTATTATTTGAGCGATATATATACTTGCATTTGCAACCTAGTGACTATTTGAAACTGAAAGTACACCTTAATTCACTAGGAGTGACACCTTTAGATATTTTAAAGAAGAAAACTTGTTATACTAAAGTAAATTTTATTGTGATTAATTTGCATATTTTTTAGTGTAGCTACCTTGTGAGTTGTGGTATTGAAAAACATTTATAATTCATAAAAATATGCATCATAGAGTGGTCGCTCGGTCGTTCTTGCCAGTGACCCAATTCATAAGTGATTAAAGACATATGTCTCTTTCAACCAATTCACATTATCTAGAGTTATCCCTGACCGACCATTCCATACGATTATTTTAAAGGCCTTTGGAGAATACTTCAAAGTCATCAATCATAACGTAAAGTGAAAAAATTGAAGGATGAAAAGAAGCGAGGAGAAAAATAAATAATAAAAGCATAACATCATCAAACCCCTCACTCTTATACATAGGTAAATAAAAGAAGAGGGATCATCACACAGGTGTAAAAAGAGAATTCTACATTAATATGAAAAATGCGTCGAAAGAAGGATCATATCAACACAATAAACGAGACAAAAAAATATATTTAATTCAAAAAATAATCATTAAAGATTACATGAATAGCTTGAGAACTAGCCAGCGGAGAGATATTTTCAAGGGTTCATTCAACTGATATATACTCTAGTCGAAGGAGTCTTTTAAGCAAAATTTCTCACCCAAACTTAAATTGCTTTATACGATCTATCTTGACTTAGTGTGGATTATGAGGGATCTCCCTTGGATGTTCAACAGTTCCTAGTGACAAGTAGTAATCTCCTCCTTCGTTCTCTTCACTTTCTCCACACTAACAAGTAATGTGTATCTCCTTGTCTTGATGGATTATGGCCAACCAAGTGAAAAAATTCTCGATCTTGTCCAAACGATGTACCAACAATTTGGGAGACATCCAACATCCATTAGTTTCTTTCCAATGGGTTTCGAGAGGATTGACGAGGCAATCAATCACACCATCATTGCCCGAGAATCGACCACCCTCAACTGGTGCCTATGCAGCAGCTGCTGACACTGCGATCGAATTCTCATCCACATTTAAGAGAGAGTTATCATTTGAGTCTATTAGAGTCGGGTCAGTTGCACCAAGGGACAATGTAAAGGGAAGGCACTTCATAAGATATGCAAATCAAACAAATAAGACCAAGACTCCTCATATTGAGGAGTCAATCCAACTCAGACACTAATATCGATGCAGTGCCCTCACCATGTAATGGCAGAGCACTAGCAGTTTCTTGCACAACCCATTCAATCAATTTGTCTTGTGCTATAATAAAAGTTGAGGTGATGGATCAGATTGATAGCCAGGTCGGTCGCCTGAAAAATTCCTCTACTTAGTGACTAAGAACGAATCAGACGATCGTAGCTTGATCCATCAACGTAACATTTTTATTCTTTTTAACAATTCTTTTCACCTTCTGGGCGATACCGCTCATTCGGCCTCTTGAAGACAACACAAAATAGATCATTGTTGGGGTTATCCCCCAGGAGATTCAACACATTATCCATTATAATGGTCAGAAGCTGATAGATTTAAACGAGAAGGGCTGTAGAGGTAAAGAGTCTGTCACGCCTTATTTATAAAGGTAAAAATAAAGAAATAAACGGAATTCAATTATTAAATTTATTATTAATAATAAATGTGATATACTTTTTTCGTTAAATTTTCTAACTTTTATCATAATGTCACTTTCAAGAAGTAAAAGAAAAAGAGAATTAAATTATGTACATAAAAAATGTGTCAGTATTGATCTTGAGAAGGTCTATTGTTCAAGAAAAGAACAGTACAATGACGGAGAGTCTGCCAATAGAAGATCATGTGGCCCACTTGTTCGATCGAGTGAGGCTGCCCGAGCCAAAAGCCAGAAAGGCCCTAGCCGATCAAACTGTGAGAGAGTCTAAAGACGATCAGAGGATACAATAACAGCTATTCAGACAAAATGAGGTAAAAGGACATCCAAGTCGATTATCATAGGAGTGTTAATCCTAGAAAGATTTGAATCTTTAGCATCTTGAACCACCCAGAAACATCCTTCATCAGGGTTTAAGGATTGACTACCAAACCATAGCAACTGACCCACTCATACCGATCAAATTCAGCTAACCGAGCTAATCTCATCTTATTGAGGGGATCTCAGTCGACCTAATTGACTCTGTTGATCCAAATTCAATTAAGCTTAGTTGGCAGACCAAAAGAGCAGCCAAACGATCAGCTCATACAAATAAAATACCAAGAATATTGTCTACATACCCTTTTTAAAACACAAGCAAGAATATAACATCATCATATTGTATCATTTCTTGTATAAATAAAAAGATCATTTTATGAATAATATATTATTAATATGACTTTTTTACTGTTCACACGCCTCTTATATCTCTTCTTATTTTCTTAGTCCTTAGGTGTAGTTCACGGACAAATCTAAATTCAACATATTTAAATGAACTTCCTCAAAATAAAAAATGATCTAAATTTTGAATATAATAGGTATGCCGGACTGCCTTCAATGTTCAAATCCCACTCGTAACGGCTAGTGATTCCCTCTCGCCTTTTCCCATATACTTACTCTCTCATCTCACATCCGCACAAATTAATCAACCTTTGTTATCTTCGCAAAAAACGTAAATTCGCCAATAAATTCCAATTGCATTCGAAACAAGAGCAAAAGCGGCAACTTTTTCGCGTCCTTTCACTTCGAAGACTTCGCCAGTATTGGATTGATTCGTCTTCTCTCCCCACTCGATCGTAGATCTCTCAGTTTCCTTTTATTTTCATCATTCTTTCTTCAGTTACTTGGCATTTCTCATTTTTTCAACGTTTACTAAAACTTCAGAAGGATTTTGTATCTCATTCTTCTGGTTAATTTTGTGTTCTTGTTTTGTCTCCGGAAGATTGACACCTAATCAATCACTGGGCTAGTGTTCAAGAAACTAAAAAACTCTCTTTGTTTATTGGGTTCGTGGTTTAGATCATCGCAGGCAGATTCCGAATTCACCATATGTTTGCCTACCCTTCTCCCAGTACTTTTGTAATGGATAATTCTCAGAGGAAAGGAGCATTTGTAACAATTTCACCATCGCTGACTCCTCGATCCAACCATAGGTCTAGCAAAGGATCGAATGATAGCAGCAGTAATTCTAACAGCAAGCATGACGAAGACAAGGGGGTCAACATTCAAGTCATCGTCCGATGCCGGTAAGGACTTCAAATCCCCAAAAACGTCATCTTTTTCATGAAATTTAGTATTTTGAACTGTTTTAGACCTTTGAGTGAGGATGAGATGAGATTCAATACGCCGGTGGTGGTATCCTGCAACGAGCAGCGGAGAGAAGTTTCTGCTGTTCAGAACATAGCCAACAAGCAGATTGATAAGACCTTTACCTTTGACAAGGTTAGATATCCAGTGCTCAAGTTTTTTAAGAAAAAAATTAATTTTTTTCCAGTGATGTAAACTTTTAGTTTAATCTTATAGGTCTTTGGTCCATCATCCCTGCAAAATGATTTGTTTGAGCAAGCAGTCTCCCCTATTGTGAGAGAAGTTCTTGAGGGTTATAACTGTACGATATTTGCATACGGTCAGACTGGTACTGGAAAAACTTACACTATGGAAGGAGGAGCAGTCAACGCAAAGGTTAAATTTACCTTTATGCTTGTATTAGTTATTTTTCATTATAATTAATAACTGTATGATGTTTTTTTAATAACAATATATATAAAGAATGGAGAATTTCCAAATGATGCTGGTATCATCCCGAGGTCTGTTCGACAAATCTTTGATAAGCTTGAGGCTCAGAATGCAGAATACAGTATGAAAGTTACATTTCTTGAGCTGTATAATGAGGAAATCACAGATCTTTTGGCTCCCGAAGAGCTCAGGCTGTTAGAGGACAAGTCCAAGAAACCAATTGCTCTAATGGAAGATGGAAAGAAAGGAGTTTTAGTGAGGGGCCTGGAAGAGGAGATAGTTACAACTGCTGGTGAAATCTATAGAATACTAGAAAAAGGTTCTTCAAAGAGGCGTACTGCAGAAACATTGCTCAACAAGCAAAGTAGCCGGTCACATTCAATTTTTTCAATAACAATTCATATGACTCCAGAGGGTGAGGAGATGATCAAATGTGGGAAACTTAATCTTGTTGATCTAGCAGGTTCTGAAAACATTTTGAGGTCTGGTGCTAGAGATGTGAGTAATTCATCAGCTATTTTAACTGAGAAAAGCACAGTTCTAACAGAATTATTTGCTAATTTCACTGGTTATGGATTCCATATTGCAGAATAGAGCAAGGGAAGCTGGGGAAATTAACAAAAGCTTGCTTACACTTGGTCGGGTTATTAATGCTCTTGTTGACCACTCAGGCCATGTTCCGTATAGGTTATTATACCTTCTTTTCTTAACTTCATGTTTTTTAGAGTTTGTTATGTTATGTGCTCAAAATTTTTTTTTCTTCAGAGATAGCAAATTAACAAGGCTTCTGAGAGATTCGTTGGGAGGAAAAACAAAGACTTGCATTGTTGCTACTATATCGCCTTCCATTCATTGCTTGGAAGAAACATTGAATACTTTGGATTATGCACATCGTGCCAAAAACATAAAGAACAAGCCAGAGGTAGATTTAAAGTTAATTCCATAGATTTAATATGATTTAGTGCTTATAATTTCCTTTTTTTAATCCAGGTCAATCAAAAGATGATGAAATCTACACTTATCAAGGATTTGTACTCTGAGATTGACCGCCTTAAACAAGGTTTCTCCCCTCAACCCCCCATTTCTCATTAAACTTTACTGCAAAAATTCAATGATTTTAAATTTTTTAGGAGAGTTATGAATATTTGAAAAAGAGCAAAATCTGTACTTTTATGTAACATTACCATATACAATACAGGAACTGCTTCTCATTTTTTGTTTGTAATGGTTGCAAACTGGATGGGCTTGTTTATTTTATATTATAATTTTACAGAATTATATGCTGCAAGAGAAAAAAATGGCATATACATTCCAAAAGACTGCTTCATGCAAGATGAAGCTTTAAAAAAGGTTAATTCTGTTGTCTGAATAACTTTTGATGATTTGGTATTGCATTTATATAATTTAAATGAGGTATGATTATTACTGCTAAGATGGATGATGAATTTTTCTGCATTGCAGTCAATGTCAGAGAAATTGGAATGTTTGAAAGCAGAACTGGAATTAAAAGATAAGGTATCAATTCAGTAATTTTAAATTTCTAGCCGTTAATCATTTCTAAATTTTGAGTCAAAGGACTTGGTTGAAAACAGGAATTCGCTGGGCTACAAGATATTTGCAAATCTCAAAAGTTACAGCATGCAGATCTCAGTGATATGCTGGAAAAAACGCAGGCATGGAACAAGTCTTCCAAGTTCATAATTTTTGTGGACATTAACTCAAAATTGCAAAAAGACTAACCCTTTTATGGTTTTTTTTTCTAAATTTATTTTTATGTAGAGACAACTAAATGAAAAGGAACACTCCTTCGCTGATCTAGAGCAACGCTATAAACAAGCAAATCTAGCTATTAAAGAAAAAGATTATCTCATTTCTAAAATTTTAAAGTCTGGTAGGCAAATATATCTTTGGAGTACCTTAAAAAGTAGTTGTATGAATTTTGGCACAATATTGATATTGAAATGTATGGCATGAACCTTCTCTCGTTTCTCAGAAAAGGTGCTTCTTGAAAATGCTCTTGAGCTTCGATCTGAACTTGATAGTGCAGTAACAGATATTTCTGGACTGTTTTCTAGAATCGGTTGGTGGTATTTCTCATTAAGTTTGTTTGTAAAAATATAAGTAGTAGTAAGGTCCTGTTTTCTTCTTCTCTGACATGCTCATATCCGTGGATTGATCTTCAGAAAGGAAAAACAAGATTGAAGATGGAAACAAAATTATGCTGCAAAGATTTATTTCCCATCTGAATGAGCAGCTGGGTCTTTTGCACAGCACTGTCTCTTCATCTTTGACACAACAAGGGAACTTTCTCAAACAAGTGGAAGAGGAAGTGCGGTCATTTATTTCTGCTAAGACTAAGGTTTGTTAAACAGATGATGCCCAATGAGTTTGCTCTGCTTTCATGAATTTGCAAATTTTATGTACAATTTCTTTTCTAATATAACTATTTAGACCACAAAAGAACTCCATGAGTGGCTAGAAAGATTGAAAGATGTGTATAATAATGGTATAAGAAGCATGGATGGAGTTGTAGGTGAACTTAAGGAAAAATCAGAGTCAACCTTTGGAAAACTCAACTCGCAAATATCAATGCATTATTCTGGGCTGGAAGATGTAAGTAATCCTATATATTTTCATAGGCTTTTGTCAAAAATTGGTTCTGACTTCCCTCTCCACATGACAGTGTCTCAAAAATATATCCCAAGAGGGAAATCAGTTGCTTAATGAGCTTAAAAGTGGCATATCTATGATGGAATACAAATTAGTCTCTTTCACAATGCAGCAACATGAGGTCGGTCGGTAGCCATTGCTGATAACTACCATTTTTCTCTTCCTTCTGGTTTGTAACTTTCTTTAGAGTTCTTATCAATAGGGTCATCTGAGAACTGTGGAAGCTACCAGATCTATCTCTAAGTCAATTGCTAGTTTCTTCAATGATTTAGAAGTTCATGCAGCTAAAGTTAGCAAGATTGTGAAGGAATCAGGAAATATTCGAAGCATACAATTGTATGAGCTTGAAAAGAAATTTGAGGTGGATCCCTTCGGTTTTCTCTTACATAACAGAAGATAATATGTGTTGCTGACATTTTGTTAAATTTTATATCATGCCCGCAGGAATGTGCAGCTAATGAGGAAAAGCAATTTCTCATGAAGATTGAAGAAATGATAGCAAGTTCAAATGCAAGAAAGAAAAAACTGGTAATCGAGCTCCTATTTACATGATTACATCAATTGGAAAGATAAATTGGCTTGATTTTTTTTCAGACCTATCGTCGTGAAGTTGGCAAACTTGTTATTTCTCCATATATGTTTGAATAGAACCTCATAATGCAGCAGTTACTATCCATTAAACACAAACAACTTTAAATACCATAACACGAAATCAATATTAATAACTTAATAACAGGTGATATCCAAAAAACACTCAACTGAATGACCACAAATGTCATTTTTTCCATCAAAACAAACATTACTATTGGTATAAACTCCAAAAAATTATGCCTATTATAATGACATTTTTCAAAATCTTAACGTGTGATGATGCAAATTATCTAAGATGACATGCTATTTTGGGTTTAAATTATATATATATATATATATATATATATATATCTATGTGTGTGTATGTTTACATGTAATTTAATAACTAGATTTAATTGCATAACTATTTGTATTTAGAATCTTAATTCATGTAGGATCCCTACTCAAGGCTAATTGAGTCGTTGAATTACTAAAAGTTCTGTTTTGACTGTCTTGACTTAAATGGTCATTATTGATTTTTATATATATAAGAGCTAATATGTGATGAATCAACTTATCCAGAATAATAGATATAGTAATAATGATAACATTTGAATAGAGCATTAATAAAATCATAATTAATTCAAGAGAATGATGAAGCAAACAAAGTCCGACTAAAGTGTGTAAAGCCAGACTTTCAAATAAACATGCCATCACAAACAACATTTAGTAGGAACTTGTAAAGTGTGTAAAGCCAGACTCATTACTTAGGTTTTTCAGCTCAGTGTTGTGCTAAAGTTGTACGTTGCTCTTTGGCTCTCGCTCTCTCTCTCTCACTCACACACACAAGAAATTGCATGATATTTTCAGACAAATTAATAAATATTTGATACAAACTTAGAATGTGCTCACTAATCTATACAAAATAGTGTTTGGAAAATAAGTCACATTCTACTCAATATGTGAAGCCATTAATAGTGAACTCGTACTTCATAACAATTACTTGAAATTTTTTTTTATTCCAGCTGATCATTATTACAAAAGTCGACAGTGATCATATCAATATCATCTAAGTTATTATATTAGTCTTATACCATTTATTTATGATTATTTATTGAAGATTCCCAGATTCAAGTTTGATTGTTGTTGTTATTTAGGATGGCATTTGTATTTTAATAAATCCTTTTTCATAACTTACTTTTAAGTTTTCTTCCATTCACCATTTTTCATTGTGAAGCATATACCATGTTAATTATTGTCAGCTTATTTAATAGAGTATCTTCGACCACCTATTATGTTTGTCCATGCCTTATTATTTTAATGTGTTATTTATGTAGTTTTTCAATAAAACTATACTTCACTTCTTCCTCAGTTTTCCATAAGCTTATCCTATAATATCTTTCATAGCCCTCAAAATGGTTATTTCCTTCCTATAATAAATCCATGTCGTATTGCTACTCAAACAACATTTTTATAGAATAGTTTTGTAGTCTTTATATGGCATTCTCTTTTTGCTTCGTAATTGTTGTGCACTTCATCAATGACAAAATTCTTTTTAATAATAGATCTAAAGTTTTTTATTTATCACACTTCAGTATCATGTACTCAATATTTAATTCTACTAAAATTTAGCACCTAAACGTTCCTAGAGAAAGATAAATAATAAAAACATCGATAATGCATTTGCGGGCTAGTAGGTTGCATCTATGGAAAATAATTAAGACCAATTTATTTGGTATGATAGATCCAAAATTTTTAACCTTTCACAATTCAGTATCATGTTCTCGATGTTTAATTCTACTAATTTTAAGCACATAACTATATAGAAATTCTCAATTGTTCTTTTAGAACTGTTTGCAATCCAGTTTTATGTTGGTCTTAATTATTTGCCATAAATGCAAACAACTAGTTGGCCACAAATGCATTATCGATGTTTTTATTATTTATCCTTTGCCTTGAATTTTTACTCTTTGTAAGGCACAAATTATTATTAAGCAATATGTTTTGGCATGTAGAATGTTGAAAGTACTGAATTTATAACTTACAATTTTTTTTGATTGATTACTCATATAGGTTCAAGAAGCAATTTTTGCTATCCAATCGATGGATGTTGAAAGAACTAGTGCCTTACAGACACAAGTTTCTTCAACACAAGATTTTACTCACCACATGAAGGAACAGTGGACCATCTATATGGAAGAAACCGAAAAAAAATATCGTGCAGATACGAGCACAGCCGAGACGGAAAAAATTACCATAGAAGAAGTCCTCCAGAATTGGTTGGTGTGATTTCACCATAATTCCTTAAGAATTATATAACCACTTGGCTAAATTCTAAAATTTTGCTTGAAAATGCAGCAAATCAATAGCAATGTCAGGTTTGCAGCAGTGGGAGGTTGCACACAGTTCTTTGCTAACTATTGGACAGAACAATAAATCATCAATGGAATTCCTCCTCAAGTATTCCATCTTGACACACATCCGAGAAAAAATGTGTTCGAAAAAAATTCACTTTTATTATTATTATTATTATCAAGCTTCTAAATTTTTGCAGGAGTGGAATAGAAGCAAATGATGTGATACACTCTGAATCGTCTGCTTCCATGACTGCTGCTCTAGAAAATCTTGATATTGAATGCAAGGGTTTTCAATCATCTATTGATGGTAAGTTCCTTTATTCTTGAATTGTAGCTTTCAATGATAGGTTGGTTATTATTAACATGCTCTACATGTAGGTTCATTGAAGCTTGACCATAAAACAAGTGAAAGCATTGATTCCTTAATTGTTCCATGTTTGGCGGAGTTGAGAGAACTACAAATTGGTCATCATGACAGAACGATGAAGATCACAGAAAATGTAGAGAGTTGTTTGGAGAAAGACTACATGGTAAATATTTTGGGGTAGCCTAATCAAACTTTTGTCTTTTACTTTGCTATTGAAGGATTTGTTTCTCACTATTTTTGTTTTCTTTTGAAAATCAGGTGGACAAAGAACCTTATTTGACACCAAAAAGAGCAATTAATGTGCCGAGTTTGGCATGTATCGAGGAGTTAAGAACTCCGGGTTTTGAAGAGTTGTTGAAGGCCATTGGTGTAGAGGGAAAACAATGTTTGGGAACCCATGAAACTCCGGTGCCAGCCCTTCAAGATTGTAGAGCTCCTCTGACCATAAAAAATTGATGGAAGAGAATTTGAAGTCCTTGGTATTTTTTAAATTGGAAAATATAACAATGTACAACTTTTGCTTAGAAGCTTGAGAGACTATATGATGTATGTCAAACAAGCTATCATTATGCATCCATGGTATTAAAGATGGATTGATGATGATGGTATGGAGTTTGAAATGAAATTTTATCCAATATTGCTATATTTTGCGAGTATAAAAAATTAGCCAAATTATTCTATATTGTGCTATTTAAAGAGACACAAATCGGCAAACATGTACAATATAATGATTACTTTCACTCTTCATATGTAGATATGAGAATGATTATTTTCTCTTAGGGGCAGGCCCTACTTCGAGATTGGTAGAGCTCCTCTGACCATACAAAATTGATGGCAGATAATTTGAACTCTTTGTTTTATTTTTTTTAATTGGAAAAATATAAATCTAAGACTTATGATCAGAAGTTTGAGAGGCTATATGATATATGTTGATGTATAGCTTTTAAAAAGCTTGTGCTATTTAAAGAGGTTATATGATATATGAGAAGTTCTCTTAAACACTATAGTTGCATTAAATAAAAATATTTTTTTGTTTGTCGCTTAATAGGGGTATTGATGATAAAAAAAAAAAAAATGTTCGAGCGACGTTTGAGCCTATTAGGCCATATGCCAAACTTTATCGTTTTCCTAATTTTAATGCCATCCTCTCCAAAATTTCTTTTATTATCAATTTTTTTTTATTTCTTTTATTTTTAATTGAAGTCATCACCATATACAGAAGTTTAAAAGGTAAATAAATAACCTAAGGCTTTTTTTTTGTCAATTTTATTCTTTGCTTTTGTTTTTGAAAACCAAATTGATTAATGTAATATAAACATGTTTTTATTTTAAATTTTAGAAACAAATTACCTTTTTTAAAAAGGCACAAAAAAATCTAAAAGATATTTTGAGTGTCTTTAAAAACAGTTAACACAATCAATTTTGATTTAATTCAAATTAAAAATGTAAAATAGAAATAAAAGTGTTGCATGACTGAAAATTCACAACGATAAAGTTAATATTTTGGCATCTTAGTGTTATGCAAAGATCCATCACAAATGTAGTTAAGAAGGGAAAACACTAAGATTTTATATGTGAAAAAAAATCCTTGAAGAGAATAAATTATATGGTCTAACTCAATTAAAGTAATCCACTATGTGATTATAAGTCAAGGATACACCCTTCTCTCTTGTTAAGGAGAACGCGTTTACAATCTTACGCTAAAAATTATGCTTATTTTTAAACAACACAAATAAAATACAAGTGATAGATACAACATATGTATTTTGACTATAATAATTGAAAACAGTGGTTGTCAGTTGCCAGCAGTCGGCAAAAACAGGAGGTGGGGATTGGTAGCGATCGACGGTGGTTGATGGGCAGTGGCCGATGGTGGCCAATGAACGATGGTCGACGTTGGACAACTGTCAATGGTCGATCGGTAGTGGCCAACGGATGGTGACCGACGCGAGGTGGTTAGTGGTTGCGAAGGCTGATGGTTACTCACTGGTTCTTCTCTCCCCAACAGACTCTGAAATCAACTTCTTCTCTTCATCCCTCTGAAGTGAAGAGAGGGGGTCTATTTATAGTCCTTCGGGAGAGACATTTTGGTCTTTTGATGCATAACTTTCTTAACCACTTAATCAGAAAATCACTATTGATTTCCTTGATCATAGATGATTCTTTAATGATTTGAGCACCTAAATGACCCAAAAAATTAGCAATCTTAGGCTCATTGGATTCTTCTCGTCTAGATATTCAATTTGACTATAAATATGTCAAATTTGAAAGTTTATTTGACCATTCAATTGGACATGGATTGAACCAAATTTGGTATCATTAGAGTTGTCTTTTTGAGATGGTCATTTTGAATCTAAGTTTGCCAAAATCGAGGCCCATATGCTTTTACATTTGCATTTAAAAAATCATTTATAAAACTGTACAACAAGATTTGTGCTTGATAAAGATGTTTTGATGACCCAACATAAGAAAAAAAACCAGTTCCCAAATGGTGCTTATTTTAGATCAATTTTATCTTTTTGTTATTTTTGTATTTTTAAATCATATTTATTTACTATAATTTTTTAGTATTTTATTTTTTTATTTCTAAGAAAATAACATAAATTTGAAAGCACTGAAAGTAATTTTAGTTTTTATACATAAAAAATATGTTAGCATTGATCTTAGGTCAAGAAGGGAAGAGTACGGCGAAGACACTTGTCCAATCAAGGAAGCCATACAAGCAATCATGCCAAAACCGACCAGACAAATAGGTAAAATCATGATAAATAAGTAAAAATAATTTTTAGATTTTACACTTGTGGAAGGTTTTTGTTGATGTTGTATAGGTTACAGGTGATGAATATGAGCATTTTGGGATGGGAAAAACTAAGAAAAAAGTGACCACAAGCGGAATGACCACGTTTGAAAGAGGCACGGCCACACCACCATATCCTCACTAGCGACGTGACCACATAATAAATGGGTGTGACCATGCCAACATTTTAGAGGGTCGGCGAGACCACGTCAGGATCAGGCATGACCACGCCGATTGTTCCAGAAGTCTGGCATGACTGCGCTGCAATTCAACATTACCACAACAATGGAGCAGGAATCTAGTTTAGAAATAGTTTTTCTTGCCAAATTCATAGATTTGGCTATAAAAATGCACTTTTAGGGAATCTAAAGGATGATGAGAGATGTCAAGACTACTGGAGAGCAAAAGTGAGGGTTTTGGAGAACTTCTTCCTTAAGTTTTCTCTTCCTCTCCTGAGATTGAGTTCCAAAGGATTTTCCTTACCTTTTTTTTTTGTATTTTCTTACATGTTTTGAGAGGTTATTTTATAAGAAAGGGATTTGCTCCCGTAGAAGTGGAAACAAATTGTTTTGTAATTTTTTCTCTTTCAGTTTTACGTGCAACAATAATTTTGATGGAATGTTTTTTCTGTGTTTTTTTCTATTTTGCGTGGCTAAATTTCTTTTCACGACTCAGTGATTCATGAGATGTGATTTTCTCAGATGATTTATTTTCCAGTACTATTGTCTCGAGGAATCAAGGTTTATAGTAGTTGTGTTAACCACAGAATTTAATTTACTCCTGATATGACCAATTAGAATATTAACATGTTTAGTGATATGTGATTCTCGCCCGTTGTGTGGAGGAACGAAGTAGTTAACTATAAAAAGTGGGTAAGAATAGACATATTCTATTTGGGTTTTAAAGCCTAAAAAGGGGATCAAAACAAATCTGCGGTATGTCATGAGGATTGAGGAAGTCTTAACTTCATGGATTCTAGCCTTTTTTTGATCTAGACATAACATAGAGAGGATTTTTTATTCCTATTGATAATTATCACGTAAAAGAAAATCTAAAAAGACCACGAACCACCACATTACCTAAATCACATAGTCGCAAGCCTCTTATCCCTTGATGAACAATAAGATTACTCTACCGATGATTTCTAGTTTTCCAACCTCTTTTTCTTTTTCTTTTTCTTTTTTTTTTTTTTGCTAGGATTTTAGAAAGTCATCTTATGTTTGTGATTATGCTAAACTAGGATTAATCATTTAGTAAACTTGAGCTTTGCATATCAGAATAGTTCTTATCCCTTTCCTCATGGGATTGAAATGCAATATTGTGGGAGAAACTGATTTACTTCATGATAAATTTTGGCTTGTCAATTTTTTGGCATCATTGTAGAGGAAAGGCGTTAAAAAAATTTTTGAGTTTAGGAGAACTATAGTTCAACTTCTTTATCAATTTCTATTTTTTCTAATTAATTTATATTTGTTTTATTTGTATTATTCTTGTATTTTCTTGCATGTGCTAAAAATAAAAAGCTAAAAAAAATAAAAAAGCCAAAAACCAGAAGTAATTATTTGTTGATTGATTATATTTTGCATCTATTGTGTGCTTTGCATGTGTGCTTGTTGACTGACTGGTGCAGATCGTTTTGATTGGTTGTTGCATAGAGTCTGTTCAGTCTATCCTTTTATATAAATAAGGGATCTAAGGCTCACCTCGCCCCTTTTGACCCTGAGATTGATCGCATGTATAGATGTCTCAGGAGAGCACAATTGTCCACCAACAAACCTATAGAAATGGCTAACCCTCAAGATTCCATCATGAAAATCCTTAGGGATTGCACCAACCCATCGGTTGAAGAGATCCATTGTAGTATCAATTACCCTACTGTTGAAGCCAACACTTTTGAACTGATATTTGTGATAATTCAAATGGCATAAAATAGTCAGTTTGACGGTACACCATCTGAGGACCCAAACCTTTATCTAGCAAACATTCTAAGTGTACCACCTAGTATAACGATGTCCCCTACAAAGTCATTAGACTGTGACTCTTCCCATTTACTTTACAGGATAGAGCCAAGATGCGGTTAAATTTCATAGCCTCATGATCCATTACAACCTTAAATGACTTAACCTGGAAATTCTTAGCCAAGTACCTTAAAAAATTGTCAAACTGAGAACTGACTCACGTCTTTTGTCCAAATAGAGGGGGAAACAATCTATGAAGCCTGAGAAAGATACAAAGAATTAGTTAGAAAGTGTCCACACCATGCTCTGTCTGATAGGCTAATTATCCAAACTTTATAACAAACTGGTAGGTTCACTTAGATCCATCATAAATGCTGTTGTAAGAGGGTCCCTAATGGCTAAGCCATTTGATGAAGCCTATACAATGATAGAAGAAATGTCAACTAATATTTTTCAGTGGCCTTCTGATAGGGAGAACCCAAAGAAATTAGCTAGGGTACAAGATATTGTTATCTTAACTATCCTAGCATCCCAAGTAGTAGTCATTTTTAGAAAATTGAATAATTTAGGGGTAAATTTAGTGTCAGGATCACCATCAAGTGAAGGAATGATGTACACACCAGTGGTAGATTCTAGCCTAACCACTATGGAAGCTGTGAATGACATAGGAAATTATAGAAACAACCCTGATTCCAACATTTTCAACCTAGCCTAGAGAAACCATCCTAAACGTTTCATGGAACAATAACAACCAGCAGTGGGGGAACCCTCAAGCCAACCCTATAGGTAACTGGAACAACTAAGTAAATAACCCCTAAAGATAGCCATAACCTCTAGGATTTCAAGCTAATTCTTTGCCTACCCACAAAAAAAGTCACCTATCAAAAAATTAGCCATTCAAATGAGGAACCAAATATAGAGCTAAGCTGTAGCCATCAAGAATCTTGAAACTCAATTAGGACAGCTGAAGAATTCAATGAACAATAAACCCTCTGGGGCCCTCTCTAACAATATTGAGGTGAACTCAAAAGATCAAAATGGGAAACAGTGTAAGGTAGTTGGAGTGAGGTTCGAAGAAGAAAAAAGAGAGAGCCATAGAAGTGAGATCATCTCTGTGAAGCCTAGCTTAGGAACAATTGTCTTTACCATTCAAATTGACTCAAATGAGATACTTTCACCTTTATTCTCTTGAAGACTTTAGAACCCTACAAAATATCCTAGTAGCTTTATTATTCCCTATGCCATAAGAGAAAAATTTCTTGAAAAAAAACTTTGTGATTTAGGAACCAATGTTAATCTCATGCTTATGGTCATTTTCAAGCAACTAGGAATGGGAAAAATTAAACTCACCAACCTGACCCTACAACTAGGTGACCAGTTTGTGTCCCATCCCTAGGGAATTGTTGAAAATTATAGGTTATTGTGGACAAATTTACCTTTCATGCTGATTTTATGATACTGGATCAAAAAGAGGATAAGAAAATGCACTTAATTTTTGGAATATCTATTATAGCCATGGGAAGGGTCATTATTGATATCCAGGATGGGAAGTAATTCTAAAAGAAAATGATCAAGCAATAACATTTATTTTGTTTAAATCACTTGACTTCCTCAAGCCTCTAGGGTTGATCAGAGCTTGAGGATAGAGTCGATGACATGGATAGCAAGAAGTCAATCTATTAAATCAGATGAATTGAACCCCAAAGAGCAACTAATAATAGATGAATTCTTGAGGAATATTATTAAAGATGATGTTGTCATTCATTTAGGAGAAGCTCGGACATTAGGCTAAGACCCGTTAGGAGGAAACCTTAATCTACCCCTTATGAGTATTAATGATTATTTGATTTGAGATGAGAGGTTACTACAAAATATCAACTAAAGGGTGAAACAAGATTGTATGCTTTGGAAGAGCCTAAGAGAGTAGAACTATTTAAGTTTTTAGTTGATTCTCTAGGACAACTTACAATTAAGACAAGTGATCAGAGATTACTAAAATGAAATTTTAATCTTGGAGACCCTATATATAGTTGATTAATATAGCCACGTCTGACTGAGGACGTTAAACCAACTGTTATCTTGGGAGGCAACCCAAATATTGTCTTATGATTTTCTTTGATATGAGTGATTTTCTGCATTTATATTGATTTCTGAGTTAGTGTTTGTGTCGAGTGTTTGTTATTCCATGTTTTCTTCACTTTTTAGTGTCTAGACCCTCTACATAGTAGTTGGCCCACATGGAGGGGAAGGAGATGAAAAAGATTGTGTATCGATGTGAAGGGGTCAGCGTGACCACCCCTACTTTGGGTGTGACCATGCCTGCCATCGGCATGACCAAGCTATAACCGAGTGTGACCACGCTATAATCGAGTGTGACCACACTGCTGCCCATTTAAGCCATCAAATCCAGTCATAGCATCTCATTTCCTTCTTCCTTTCCCTTCAAACACCCTCATAGCATGCCATCATCCTCTTAGGTTGCCGAAGACGCATTTCTCTCACTAGATCCTGCAAGATTTGGGTAAATCGGGCATGATCTATTAGGTTTCAGTAAGTTCTTATCATTAGATTCGTTGTTCATCAAGTTTTTTTTTTTTTTTTTGCTGGTTTTGAATTTTTGATTATCATCACATTCTTGCCAGAACTCACTTTTCTTCCAGCTCTGCCTTCATATCTTGTCAGCACATTTAAAATTTTTTACAACCTTATTTCTGTTGGCCTATCTTTTGATTCATGGCACCTAAAACTAAAGGAAAGGGGGATCGAGCTCTGAATTTACTAAATTCATAAGCTACGCTGCATCATAGTGGTTTGAGAGCATTTTAGTACTAAAAAATGAGTTTGGAATGGATTTTCCAAATGCCCGATGAGAAGGTTACGACCAAGATGGATAGAGGTGGGTAGGGGAGTCTCTGTTATTTTATTTCCTCTACTATTGTCCCGCTAGTCTGCGAGTTCTACTTGAATGTGAAAGAATCCATGGGCGAGCGAGCCTTTGTGTCAGGGAGACCTGTTCCATTTGATCCCACTACTATTAATAACTTGTGTAGCCTCCCAAACATGCTCCTTTGTGATTTTGAGAGTTTCATTTTTCCTGAATACCAGAAGATTATTATCTACCTGACTAACAACACTAGTTAGTAGAAAGTCCACTATGGGAATGAAGGAAAGACCTAGTGAACTTTCCCCTAACCTGTTTGAACCCTATTTGCCATACTTGACACTATTTCATTATGTCCTGTCTTCTCTCCACCACTAGTCCCACAGATGTCACTAATAATAGGGCAGTCCTAAACTTCTGTACCCAAATGGGTAGGCTGATTGATATTAGGGTAGTGCTCCACTAGTCCATCATTCACATAATAGGTGGTCAGACCACTGTAAGATTAGGGCACATCTCACTGATTTTTATCTTCTGTTATAGAGAGGTGATTGTTGAAGGGAGTGGAGATGAGTTACTTCCACCGCAGAAGGTGATTACCAAGACTTCCGTTTCTTCTGTTGGCTCTATGCAAGTTCATCCATAAGAGGAAAGGAGCTTTTCTTGGCATCATGGGATACCACAGTCTTACCCATTGAATGTCAAGGTGATGAGGCGTTTAGATGAGATGTTGTTGGAGATCCAAGACGTGTGCCAGAAGACTCATCACTATTTAGGTCAGCATCAGTGGTAGTATAGTTACATGCATCAATGCATATAGATGGTGCATAGATCTCTTTCGCCAGTGACATTTAGTTACTAAAAATTTTGCTCCTTAAGGAACATAAATTTTATAATATTTTCATGAAAAAAAAACATTCTAAGCCAATTGAATGTTCATAACAGACTTCTAGTAAATAAAAAATTCAATTATACAAATACATAATGCTTCGATAGATCCACTCCATTTCCATTAATAACTAGCACTAAACCTCTGACAAAGGAGTAGAGGATGCACCAAAAAATTTCCCAGCACCAACAGTCTTGATCTCCTTACCAAAAATAATATCACTTTCACTTTGAAAAGAGATAGTGCAAAAAGTTCATTCAAAACTACAATGGTCAATGTGCAGTTGGATGCATTCTCCTTCTTCGTAGTTCTTGACTATGCATACGTTGGGTGTAGATGAAGGATGTATAACATACCATAACAAAAGCCGCTTAATCATGCTTTTAAATAGTATGGGGAGGTTGTCAGCTTCTTCACTACAGATGATGTCATGTAAATGGCCTTCATTGTCTCATTCACTGTTATAACAATACTCAAATTGTAAAGTGGTTATGTCCTTACCCTTCATCTATCTCCTTAGTTTTATTTAAGTGCATCACTTAAGCAATCCCTGTCAACCTTTCTCCTATAACTCATTCACAGGCTGAATAAATTTTTATTGCTTCAATTCACTAAATATTTCATTGTAAAGCTCTAGCTCCTCCAATATATTGACAAATCTTCCTCTTAATCACTAAAATTGCTCAAAATATTATTTATTCACCTACCTCCTCCTTGCTAATTAATCATCAAACTTAATTTAGAGGTATGATAGAGTGACCGCTCTAGCTCCTCTAGTGTGGTTTAATAGGAAGAGAATGTGGAATATATTTAAATCATCCGTCTCTGATCATTTGAGATAATTCCATGGGTACATACTCTGCCACAACTAGTGTATGCTCAACCTCTGCAATTTTGGTTTCCTAGTCATTTTGCAATACATCTTCTTTGTAAGTTCAATTTTTATACAACATGCTCAAGCCTTTTTAAGTCTACCTCTACTTTTCTTAACTTAAGTTGAATCTAAAATTGGTTTCCTAGTCATTTTGCAATACATCTTCTTTGTATTTCTATTTTTGTTTCTCCTTTATGTTTAATTGAAGTAGGTTTAGTAATGATTAATTTGATTTGGGGTTTAGTTGGTGTTTCAATAGATTTACTGCGAATTAAAGAGGCGACACTTTCTTCCTTTTCGTTTTCATTAAGGACATGGTTTCTACCTCCCTTATAGAGAATTCTATCAACAGATCCTTCTCAGTAACTTCATTTGGCTAAGCCATAATTATATGTGGGCTGTTGCAGAATAGATCCAAATCTTCAAAGCCAATGTTAAATTTATTTGTCGGGTGGTTTGTCATGTGAGCTTGATCGACTGCCAGACTGTTATTGTTTTTGAAAGGGAAAATAAGGTTGCCTGATGACCTTTATACACAATAATAATAAAAATTTAAACCTATTTTAAAGCTCAACTTTTAATTAAAATTTAATCATCAGTTAAGAAATTTATTATGAAAGAGGTTAAAAGGGAACATCAAATGTGAATGATAGAATTAAGAATTTGGATTTTAATTATTTTCAATTGGGTTGAAAAAGTGTTGAGATTTTGAGATCTTAAAGTTTGATTGACTTCAATTTTGTTAAAATCAATTCTTAAATCCATAATTGAAATATAAATTTTCCTTAAAAATTCAGAGATTCAATAATTGTTGAACTTCTATTAGGGCCCCTAGAACCAATTTCATCAAAAGAAATAAACAACACTAGACATAATACTTATTTAGGTAACACCCATTGATCAGCAGTATTGAACACTCACCCTTACAGTTTAACAATTGATAAGAACCTCATTGATATACTATCTACAAAAAATGGATTTTCTCATTTTGGTTCAAATTTACATATCCTTTGATGGGCTGTTGACCTCACTTTTGGTTGAAGTCTAGAAACTCGATGGGCCAAGAATAGCCTTTTGAGTAACAAGACCAATTGCCCCACATGAACGGTTCTAGGCCAAAATAATTTATCATGCACTTGAACCATCCACACTTGGTAAAGTTTGAGTTTTTGTTGAGATAACAGACATGCTCATCCTATTCTTTGAGCTCTTCTAATAGTTACCAGATGTTTTGTTCTAGAATATTAATTAAACAGGTAGCAATTCTAAGTGAGGGAAATTACACTCTAAGTGGGAGTGCAGCCTCAGACTCATAAACTAAGGAGAATATAGTGGAATGAGTTGGGATTCTATATGTGGTCTGACAAGCCCATAAAGTTTCCACCAACTATTCATGCAACGTCCTCTTATTATCTTCAAGTGACTTTTTTAAGATTTGAATTAGGATTATGTTGAATGCTTCAAATAATCCATTTGCTTGAGGATAATATATTATTGTGCATCTCTAGTCAAAATTATATTATCTTGCAAAAATCACAAGCATTTTCTAAATTAACAAAAATCATATGTAGATCATCCTTACTTTCTTTATACTTTTCCATCAAACCTCTTATATACTTGTTGGACATGAATTCAAATTGATTTTGGAGAATTTTCATATCATAATCACAACCTATGTTCATGTACTCTCTCCCATTACTTTAATGTATTGCTCATTAACTTAATTTATCTATAATTTGTGTAATCTTGTGCATCCTCTTTATTCTTAAAAATAAGATCCAATAGACTCTTTCTTAACTCATTAAATATTTTTTTTTAATTTTTAAATTAATATTAAAAATTCATTAAGCTAAAAAAATCTCAAATTTCCTAAATATTTTCATACTTTTATTGGAATATCATAAGGTCCTACTACTTTTCCACACTTCATTTTTTAAAAACCTCATCAACTTCTATTTTACAAACACTATAGTAAAAATAAAAATTTAATTATTATTTTTGATGTTAAAATCACTATAATTGATCAAAATTTTACATTCTTCGTTGAAAAAATTATTAAAATATATCACCGTCCACTTTTTAATATTCTCATTTAAAAGTACTTTTTTTCTATTTTCATCCTTAATACACCTTACTTGAAGTAAATTTTTACTTTTATTATCTTTTCATTTGAGTACTTCATACATATATATTTTACTCTCTTTAGTCTCTAATATATTATAATAAACATTAAAAGTAAAATTATTGGCATTATAAATTGTTCTTATAGCCCATATGGGCCTCTATATATTTTTCCAATTCTCCAAATTTTTACATTTAAACTAATTTTTATAACAATTTTTTTTTTTATCTTTTAGTACACATTATTATTCCACCGCAAACTACTTTTATTTAAAGAATTTTTTTTTCTTTTAATTTTTCAAAACACTACTTTTAGATCTTGCTTAATTATTCTTCTTACTTTATCTCACATAGTATTTACTTATTCATGAACATCTTAATTTCTAAATCTTAAGATCTTGACTTGACTTATAAATATATTTTTTTTAACACACGTCCCCATCTAATATTATATAATATTATATTATATTTTTTATCTTCCAAACCTTAATTTTAAAACCTAAAATCAATAATTGATATTGCATACTTAAATTTTTACTTGAAACAACCTTGCAATTCTTAGAATCTCAACGATCTTTTTTACTTGCAATAATTTATTTTATAAGTGTTAATATGCACATTTCTTTTTTAAAGCATAAATCATTAATCTCCTTAATATTTCCCCCCAACTCTTTTAATTCTTCAATGCATAGAGATTTATTGCCTATGAACTATAATATCTACTAATTTTATTAAATTACATATGAAAATACTTATATTTTAAGTTTTTCATTCTAATATTATCATTATTAATTAACTTTTTTACTCTCATCCGTTCATAATATAAAATTACCTATAAGAGTTAACCACTTAGTCATCAGGGTAATGGCCCTTATACACATACCGTTGCATTCAGCTTATACAGTGCATCGCTTCGAAGGAATGCTTTAAAATTGACACAATGACTCAAAAAATATGATGAATAGTGCATCAACATAATTAAAACAACTAGAAATTTGACTTAATGCCAGTTGCCATCATTTGATTGATTAAATATATTGAATCCTGACCCGAATAATAAAATCACAGAATCTTGATAAAGCATGGCATCAATTATCAAATCAAAGCCCCATCTACATGCATAACACCCAATTTCTATGTATTTACACCTAAATATATTTTTTACATTTATATCATCTAAAACTTTCATATCACAATCATAATACAACCATTTTAATTTTCAAAAAGTCAAATAAATATTTTCTTGCATAAGGTGTCATGTACGTAAAATTAAAGTTAGTGTTAGATATGTAATTACATAGGAACGGAGAGGCATGCATGTAAATATTCCAAACAGAAAATCCAATATAACATATGCAACCATCCATCAGGTAATTATCTGTAACATGACAATTAACAACCATGTCATTCTAGAAGCAGGTTAAATACCTTCGTTACTAGTGCTGAGAGAATCTAATACAGCAAAAGCCCAATGCATGGAAAATAAACTCGGAACTCCCTTAAAAACTGGTTTTAAGGGAATAAAACAAAAAAAAAGTCTTTTGAGCCAAGCTAAAAATTGCATTGGGTCATGATTGATATACATGGTTATCAAAAACATAAGTCCATGTCCAATTTGAATATTCAAGTCAAGGATTACAGATCACTTCAATAGTTGGCGCCAACCAATTCAGGTGGGTAAAACTGCAAAAAAGAATTCAGTTTGTTTTGACCAAGACCAAATAAGGGTTCAAATACTCAGCAGTTATCATGGTTAACTACAGAGGTACAGTTGAGGAAAGTAAGTAGTCCAAGAGCCTTTGGATGGCATGAATTGAATCTAAAAAAAAAAATTAGAAATTGGGGATTGTTTGAGATCATTTTTATTTTTTGTTTTCAATTTTATGTTTTTGTTTAGCTTTATTTATGTTTTAGATTGAAACAAAACATGTTTGAATGTTAAAAATAAATCAAATTATTTTTAAAAATACAAATAAAAATTTTTAATCTTTTCAGGTGTTCCTGGAAATGAATAAGTTTATTTTTGAAGGCCAAAAATAAAAAGACAAGAAAAACACACAGGGCGAACATTTGAAAACAAAAGTTCAAAAAAAATTTAAAATTAAAAAATAATAATAAAATTGATCTCAAACATGCCCCCAATCTTTCAAAATGAATTGGACACGGAATGCCCCAACTGCCCGTGTCGAGGATTTGCACCCAACAATCGAACATCCAGTAATTGAAATGCAAAAAAAAATTATTGGGATTTTTTTACCTTGAGGAATACTGAATGACCGTTTGCGGCTAAAGATATCTTTCGGATCTAACTGCTGATTGCTGACAATGCTTTTAGCCAAACTCTCTCCTCTGCATTAACAGATACTCGGCAATGTTATATTTACTTCTCCAGAATAAGAAAATCAGTAAAAATAAGCTCAATTTGATATCCAAGGAAGTAATTATGAAGACAAGAACATAATAACTTCTAAGGCAGCACATCAACCGATGTTGAATGAAAGAAATAAAGATCAAAAACTTCAATCAAGGATATCATTAAATGTCAAAACAACTTGTGCAACACGAAGAAAAATAAGAGCAAAACTTCATAATCATGGTGACAATGAATAGGCAGAGACTTTGCATGGAAATGAAAATCACGTTTACTTACTAATAGGACTAAATTTGCTGAAAAGGCCACAAATCTTCTACAAAAGATCACTATAAAATCCCTAATGTATGAAGCTCAACATTCCATATTGAGGTGCCTCTAGTGCGAAGTTAAGTGTGCTCGTATATTAGTGCTCCTCGGATGGGTGACCCCTAGTAAGTGGCACCAAGTAGGCAAAACTATGAGATTATTAGGCCAAAACAAATAACATATTGATGATTGAGAATTTGCCCTGGTATAAATGATATTAGAGCAATAGATCAACTAGAAGATCAAAATAATCATACAAGAAAAAAAACTATAGTATAAGAGCCATATCTTAAACTCTTATTGGACAAAGTACAACATGGTGGGAACCACCACCTAAATATATATATAGGCCACATCTAGAGCCCTTTCTGCTTGGTGTATGTATGTAAGGATTCAAGAGGACGTAAGTTACTAAATGAGGGGGATTGTGAAATCCCTTTAATAGGATGAAGCTGAACACTCAAACATAGAGACATTTTGTCGTGTGATGGTTAGAATTTCTTTAGAAACTGAAGATAAAAGTGATCTTATAGTCAATCCTAGGATGAGTGAATTTGGTAAGTTGCATCAGGTAGACAAAACTGTGAAGTCACTAGTAGACCAAAGCGAACAAGATTTTGATGATTGAAAATTCGGGCTTTTTACAACTATAGGCTATCAAAAGAGATCATCAAATATAAAATGCATACTTATATCAGTTGAACATTACAAAACTAAGCTTACCTTGCCCACTTTGGAATGTACTTTCTATGTCTGCTATCTTCTTTCATGTCTTCTTCATCAGACGTTTGGTATGGAGACATCTCATATGATTGCAATTCAAAAGAAATTTGTGCAGCACAAACAGTTTCTTCTACTGTTTCTCGTAAAAAAATTGAGCCGCCAACTCCCTTAATAAATTTGTAATAGAAGGACAAAAATTAAAATTATTAAAAATCAAAATTATTTCTTTGAGACTTAAAAAAAAAATGATGAGAAATGCTCCAGAAATTTCCAAGGTAAATGCATGCAAGAAAACATAAACAAAATGAAGATAAAAAAAATGGACATGGCTATTAGAGACTTGAGACCCAGACCTAAAATAAAATGTATTGAAACTAATGTCGACCATCATAAATGAAAATTAAGCCTAATACTAAAACGGATTGCCCTATATACTAACATAATAAATTAGCCAACAATGCCTTTTCAAATTATTTCAACGTTACCTTTGCAAAAGAAAAGTTTTAACAATAAGCATGATATGGATTATTGATTGCATTTCATATTATATTATAAATCTACTCGCCAATAAAAGCTATCAGAAAGTAAGTTTAGCTTCACCTATGTAAAGGAAAACTATAAAATTATGCCTAATGCAACACAACAACTTTTATTTATGAATAAACTAACCAGTAACAGCCATCCGGGTATATTTTTCAAACTCTTACCTTTTCAAAGGATGTGCGTTCAGCAGAGGCCACTAGAACTTTAATCTTATCATCACCCCGTATGGTATCAGCAGATACAAGTTCAATAGTGCATTGTTGCATTTCAACGGCCATTTGACTTTCCATAACATCTACTGCACTTTCCAACTTCTTTTGGCCTCCATTGTTTCTTTGTTTCCCCCCTTTCTGTTCCTCATCCTACAGGAATAATGCAGGTTAATCATATAAGGAGTAAAAATACAATAAACAAATGAATATATAAGCTATTATACTATGGTTTTTTGTTGATTATCTTTCTTCGCTTTCCCACAATGCAATTTGTCTCTATGTTGTCTTTGTAATGTCCTTGTTTCTCCAATGCATTGCCTTTTTCTATCTTTCACTTTTCTCTCTTCTGCCTCCCTATGTCTCTTCCTTGTTGCAATGTTTTCCTTCTTCCTCCCCTCTTCAGCTTTTTGTTTTTGCTCGAATTTCAGTCGTTTGGTATTTTCTTGCCTCAATTTTTCCCGCTCCAGTTTCACAGCTGCCTTTCTTTTCTCACGCTCAAGTTTCATCTGATCTTCAAGGCGCTTGGCAGCTTCAGCAGCTTCCAGGGCCTTAACTTTAATGTCTTTCTTCTTCTCTGCAAGCACGAAAATAGAACATTTAAGATTTCAAAATATGCACGGTTACTAAAGATGGCTCAAACACTGAATAAAATTGGACTACAATGAACCGATAGAATTATCATCTATATCCTAATTAAATATCATCAATTTTATGTTGATTTATATATAGCTGTAGTGGTTGCATTATAGGCAGATCATTGAGGAACACGGGACACATCACTTTAGTTAAATTTAAAAAATCTTCTTTTTATTTCTCATAAGTCCATGTCCAATTTGAATATTCAAGTCAAGGATTACGGATCACTTCAATAGTTGGCGCCAACCAATTCGGTGGGAAAAACTGCAAAAAAAGGATTCAGTCCGTCTTTGACCAAGACCAAATAAGGGTTCAAATACTCAGCAGTTATCATGGTTAACTACAGAGGTACAGTTGAGGAAAGTAAGTAGTCCAAGAGACTTTGGATGGCATGAATTGAATCTAAAAAAAAAATTAGAAATTGGGGATTGTTTGGGATCATTTTTATTTTTTGTTTTCAATTTTGTGTTTTTGTTTAACTTTATTTTAGTTTTCAATTGAAACATAACATCTTTGTACGTTAAAAACAAATCAAATTATTTTTAAAAATACAAAAAATAATTTAAAATTTTTTCAGGTGTTCCTAGAAATGAACAAATTTATTTTTAAAGGCCAAAAACAAAAAGACGAGAAAAACACACAAGACAAACATTTGAAAACAAAAGTTCAAAAAAAAAATTAAAAAAAATAATAAAATTGATCTCAAACATGCCCCCAATCTTTCAAAATGAATTAGACATGGAATTCCCCAACTGGTCGTCTACAAAATTGTCATAATAACCGTGTAGAGGATTTGCACCCAGCAATTGAATATCCAGTAATTGAAATGCAAACAAAATTATTGGGGAAATTTTACCTTGAGAAATATTGAATGACCGTTTGCGGCTAAAGATATCCTTCGGATCTAACTGCTGATTGCTGACAATGCTTTCAACCAAGCTCTCTCCTCTGCATTAACAAATACTCGGCAATTTTATATTTACTTTTCCAGAATAAGAAAATCAGTAAAAATAAGCTCAAGTCGATATCCAAGGAAGTAATTATGAAAGACAAGAACAAAAGAACTTCAAAGGCAGCACATCAACCAATGTTAAATGAAACAAATAAAGATCAAAATCCTCAATCAAGGATATCACTAAATGGCACAACAGCTTGTGCAACACGAAGAAAAATAAAGTACATTACTTGAAACGGCCAACTAAAAAGTTATGTAAAGCTAAAAATAAGGGCAAAACTTCATAATCATGGTGACAATGAATAGGCAGAGACTTTGCATGGAAATGAAAATCACGTTTACTTACTAATAGGACTAAATTTGCTGAAAAGGCCACAAATCTTCTACAAAAGATTACTATAAAATCCCTAATGTATGATGCTCAGCATTCCATATTGAGGTGCCTTTAGTGTGAAGTTAAGTGTGCTCGTATATTAGTGCTCCTAGGATGGGTGACCCCTACTAAGTTGCACCAAGTAGGCAAAACTATGAGATTATTAGGCCAAAACAAATAATATATTGATGATTGAGAGTATGCCCTGCTATAAATGATATTAGCGCAATACATCAGCTAGAAGATCAAAATAATCATACAAGAAAAAAAACTATAGTATAAGAGCCATATCTTAAACTCTTATTGGACAAAGTACAACATGGTGGGAACCACCACCTAAATATATATATAGGCCACATCTAGAACTCTTTCTGCTTTGTGTATGTATGTAAGGATACAAGAGGATGTTAGTTTCAAGAGGACGTAAGTTACTAAATGAGGGGGATTGTGAAATCCCTTTAATAGGATGAAGCTGAAATCTCAAACATAGAGGCATTTTGTCGTGTGATGGTTAGAATTTCTTTAGAAACTGAAGTTAAAAGTGATCTTATAGCGGCAATCCTAGGATGAGTGAATTTGGGAAGTTGCAACAGGTAGACAAAACTGTTAAGTCACTAGTAGACCAAAGCGAACAAGATTTTGATCATTGAAAGTTCGGGCTTTTTACAGCTATAGGCTACCAAAAGAGATCGTTAAATATAAAATGCATACTTATATCAGTTGAACATTACAAAACTAAGCTTACCTTGCCCACTTTGGAATGTACTTTCTATGTCTGCTATCTTCTTCCATGTCTTCTTCATCAGACGTTTGATATGGAGACATCTCATATGATTGTAATTCAAAAGAAATGTGTGCAGCACAGACAGTATCTTCTACTGTTTCTTGTAAAAAATTTGAACCGCCAACTCCCTTGATAAATTTGTATTAGAAGATAAAAATCAATATTATTTCTTTCAGACTTAAAAAAAAAATGCTGAGAAATGCTCCAGAAATGTCCAAGGTAAATGCATGCAAGAAAACAGGAATAAAATGAAGATAAAAAAATGGACGTGGCTATTAGAGACTTGAGACCCAGATCTTATGCAAAAAGAAATAAAATGTATTGAAACTAATGTTGACCATCATAAATGAAAATTAAGCCTAATACTAAAGAGGATTGCCCTATATACTGACATAATAGATTAGTCAACAATGCTTTTTCATATTATTTCAACTTTACCTTTGCAAAAGAAAAGTTTTAACAATAGGCATGATGCCCACTATTGATTACATTTCATATTATATTATAAATCTACTCGCCAATAAAAGTAATCAGAAAGTAATTTTAACTTCACCTATGTAAAGGAAAACTATAAAATTATGCCTAATGCAACACAACAACTTTTATTTATGAATAAACTAACCAATAACAACTATCCGGGTATATTTTTCAAACTCTTACCTTTTCAAAGGATGTGCGTTCAGCAGAGGCCACTAGAACTTTAATCTTATCATCACCCCGTATGGTATCAGCAGATACAAGTTCAATAGTGCATTGTTGCATTTCAACGGCCATTTGACTTTCCATAACATCTACTACACTTTCCAACTTCTTTTGGCCTCCATTGTTTCTTTGTTTCCCCCCTTTCTGATCCTCATCCTACAGGAATAATGCATGTTTATCATATAAGGAGTAAAAATACAATAAACAAATGAATATATAAGCTATTATACTATGGTTTTTTGTTGATTATCTTTCTTCGCTTTCCCACAATGCAATTTGTCTCTATGTTGTCTTTGTAATGTCCTTGTTTCTCCAATGCATTGCCTTTTTCTATCTTTCACTTTTCTCTCTTCAGCCTCCCTATGTCTCTTCCTTGCTGCAATGTTTTCCTTCTTCCTCCCCTCTTCAGCTTTTTGTTTTTGCTCGAATTTCAGTCGTTTGGTATTTTCTTGCCTCAATTTTTCCCGCTCCAGTTTCACAGCTGCCTTTCTTTTCTCACGCTCAAGTTTCATCTGATCTTCAAGGCGCTTGGCAGCTTCAGCAGCTTCCAGGGCCTTAACTTTAATGTCTTTCTTCTCTGCAATGACAAAAATAGAATATTTAAGATTTTAAAGTATGCACGGTTACTAAAGATGGCTCAAATAATAAATAAAATAGGACTACAATGAAGCGACAGAATTATCATCCATATCCTAATTAAATATCGTCAATTTTATGTTGATTTATATATAGCTGAAGTGGTTGCATTATGGGCAGATCATTGAGGAACAAGGGACACATCACTTATTTTGCTTATTTTGTGTAGATTTATGATTAGCGGGAATCTCGGGTTAGAGAGATTCAAGTGAGCCGGCCAAAATTATTTTTTAGATCACAACTCAATCAAAACTAGCAACCTTGAACATACATTGGTTTCAACTGGTAGGTATGTAAGAATTGAACATACGGCAGGTATGTAAGAATTGAAGTTTAGGCATGTGCCAATCAATCATAATCACCAAATAATAGCAGCATAACAGTCTAATAAAAAAAGGGCATTTGCATACATACCAAATAATTCAAATCTAACACCTAATCTTTAGTTTTCAGATTTATTCCACCTAACTCTTATCACATCAAAATACCATTATTTAACTATTAAAATGTGAAATAAACCTTCCAAAAAATGATTGTCCTAAAGCAAGCACCTAGACGGTAGGAATCACAAAACGAAACTAACTATAGAAAAATTGAAAACACAGCTTTCCCTATAATAGCTTCACAGTCGACTTCATTTAGAGCATTTAAGAAGCATTATTCATCATAATATATGTCAAGAAAAAGCAGGTAAACAACACTCGAACAAATATTTTTTTGCGGAGAATTAAAAAGTATTGCATATAACAAACTCCCCAACATTATCTTCAACGTTCCACAAGGATGCCACAACATACTTCCAGACTAGGACTCACTTAGTAAGACTATCCATTTTGAGAAATCTGTTACTGGGCAATAATAAAGCAGCTAAGGTACGGAATAAAAGAAAATTTACAATGAACTTTTGTTAAAGTGCTTGAACTTGTATCATCGTGATTGTTTGCATGACAAGTTTAACGGTTTAACAACCATTAAATAGTGGCCTAAAATATTTATTAAATACATTAATAAACAAAGTATTAGTTGGTTGGCTGATTAAGAGGGTATTTTAACTACTTAGCATCACTTCAAGCTTTTTTACTCACATTATTAATATTTATCATTAAATAATGACCAAATCACATAAATCGATTTCATTTCTCAATCCAGTAGTAAATATAAAGAGATTAAGAAGTACAAACGATATTTAAAAGGTCCACAGGCAGCGGAACAAGGTCATATGGCTTAAAACATTGATAATTACAAAGCAAGCACCCGTTTTCAGGTGAAGTGATACTTTGATAATTAAAGTAATAAGTTTTATTTTGAGGGTGAAGTGATACTCTAAAATGATCCATCAACTAACAAGTTCTATTTGGAGGATAAAAAATTACTCATTTAAAGAGAGCATGGAGTTCATGCCTCATTAATCCTTTGCAATCAATAAAAAGATATTTCAACAGCTCTATAGAAGATAAGAAACAAAAACAAATTTCAACTTCGTCTGAAAACTGCAAAAAACTATACACTCCAAAAGCTTATTTGGTCGCATGAAGACAGAAAAGGGCAGAAGTCTAGAATAAAAAACTCATATCAGCGGCTAATGAAGTGCCCATTGCGTGTAACAGTAGAGCGCTCCAGTCCCAGAGCCCTCCCTACGCCGCCAAGATCCACAACTGCACCGCCACACACTGGAACCGTCACCACCGCCGGCGTCTTGCGAGAAAAAAAATCTCTTTCTTACATATGCGAGAGAACTCCTTATAAAATACTAAACTCCATACAAAATTCAGATCATAATGAACACAAATGAAAGGAGATCAAGAAAACAAATGATCGCAAAACAAAAGAGAGGAGATCGCAATGAACTCTATATTTCCATCGAAAACTAGGTTATATGGCAAAGGAAGAAACAGAATGTGGTCGCAAGGAGTAGTGTGGTGGCAGAATATAGGGTTATGGTTAGTGGAATATGTGAGAAGTTATGGTTGAAATTTTTTTTTAAAAAGCTACATATCCCAATAAGCATGCCAATGAAGTTATGCTATGACAATATAGCAGCCATAAACATAGAACCAAAACCAGCGCAATATGATCGCACAAAGCATGTGGAGATTAACAGACACAACATAAAACATGATTCATTGTGGAGCTAGTTGCATGTCATTTATCCCTAATGTTCAACAAATTGTGGATACCTTCACCAAATGATTGTTCAGGCCTAATTTGAGCTACTTGTACGCAAATTGGGCATGATAGATATCTACGCTCCAACATGAGAGAGAGGTCTTGGATTTTTAGAAAGATTATATTTTTAGTATATTATTCTATTAATAGTGTACTATATTTAGAAGTTAGAACTATTGGTATGTCATAATTCATGTTTCATTCTTTTATCATAAAGAGTTATGGCTGAATTTATTATTTCCCTATTGTGAGAGTCATCCCACACTATTTATCTTGTAATCGTATTCTATGAAATTGAATAGGAATAATTATTTTTTCCTTCCTAAAAATACATAAATCATATTCACCGAACCAACTTTCCAATTCTCTACCGTCAACAAAAATGTTTTATTAAGCAACAGACCAAGAAAGGGTGGCTTATATCCGATTGCAATAAAGAATAAAAATTTCCAAAATTACCCTCAAATTTAGCATGTGCATTTGTGTTGTCTGGATTTTATTATCTCCTATAAATTTTATATGGGAAATGGCAACGTGAATTCCCGGATAACAACAGTATTATACCAGGCATGACAATATAACCAGTAGACGATGACATGATTTTAATGGTGAAAAGGAATGAAACTGCCAAACACAAAAATCACTCACTCTGTAATGGCAGAGCTTGTCGCTGCTTCTGCTGAATTTGAGGGATAAATGAAGATATGTTGGATAGAATGTTGGATTGTTTGCATCCTTTTAAAATGTTTTGGTTTTTCCTAATTTTGTCACTGTATCTACATGATATCCTTGGCCGTTCAGACCTTTTAGTCACTGTTTTGGTAGATTTCCCAAGTTCTTTAATCGCATCTGTGTACCTATGATTCTCTTTGTTCTTCAAGTTATACTCTCTCTCTGGATATTCAAATCCAAGGCTAGATGCAGCATCTGAGTTTACAGATTCCAGGCTATCTCTCACCAAAAATTCCTTGGAATTGGAAAGTAAACATGTGCCATTTTGATACAATGACGTCACATCAGACAAAGGTTTGCTATTTGTTAATACTTCAATATTTCTTGAAGGTCGTTGAGTGGAATAGCCAACCTGAACGACATCTGCATTTTCTTCAGTAGTGGAGGAATTTTCATCAATACGGAAGCATACAAGCTCTGGATTAGAACTAACTTTCACTGAACTAGAACTCTTTTTCCCAGACAGCCTAACATGGCTGAATTTTATAGCTGGAGGGGTTAAAGGAAGACTCTGCAACTCTGAACCAAACATAGCACTTAAAGAGGATAGAGAATGAGAACTTTCAAAAACAGGACCATCCAACTGTGATCCATTATTGCAAAACATGCCCATCAGCTTAATGCTGGAAGTCGAAGTAAATTGTTCTATGACCGGATTATTATGTTCTAAGGAGAAATCCAAGTCCATTTTTTGAAGTATGCCAAGAGGTGAAGAGTTTGAAACATCTGAAATCATATCCATTATGTTCATTATGGAAGATTTAGGCCTTTGGGTGAGAAGAATGCTTGACTGACGAAGCTGTTCAAGGGCGAAAGCTCGTTCTTTTGCAAGACTGGGAATGTCAGCATCATTAAAAACAATATTATCCTCTTCATAGGGAAGATCAATGCCTAATCCCTCAAATTCAGGCATGTTCTCATCACAACGGGATTCAACACCAGAAGTATCTGATATACTAGTGACAACACGTCTGTCTTTTGCATCATATGGTTCTTCACCCTCTTCAGATCCCTCATGGTGACAAAGACTCTCAGAAGCTTTGTTTTCAAATGAATCCACTCCACACTGAAAAGTGTGATGAAATCCTGAATCAAATGGCGCAAAGTTAACTGGTCTAACTTCATCCTTTGAACAGGCACTGGGAATTTCTTCTACTATGTGGGAAGTAGTAGAAGCTTGTTCATTCGAAAGGCTGGGAATGTCAGCATCTTTGAAGACAATATTATCTGCAAAAGGAAGAGCCATTTTAGTACCATCAAATTCAGGCAAGTTTTCATCACAGTTGGGCTTAACTAAAGCAATATCTGATATACTAACATCAAAGTCGTGTGAACGTTGTATTTCCTCACCCTCATTAAACCCATCAGGGTGACCAATACTCTGACAAGCAATGCTTTCAGATGCATCCATGTGAGAAAATAATTTCTCAACGCTATGAGAACTGCGATGAATTTCTGATTCACATGGCATAAATTTAGAGGTTCTAACTTCATCCCTGGAACAGACATTAATAATTTCTTCCACTACATGTGGAGTAGCAGAGGCTCGTTCTTTTGGAAGGTTGGGTTGGTCAGCATCTTTGGAGATATTAGCCTCTAATGTGCACGAAAGACTGATACTGGATCCCTTGAAATCAGGTACATTCCCGTCACTAAACTTTACACCAGCAGTATCTGATGTGCCAGTAATATCACCTCTGTGAAAATGTTGTTTTACATTATATGGCTCGCCCTCTTCAGAAACACAATACTGGACAAGACTTTCAAAAGCTTTGTTTTCAAATGAATCCACATTTGAAAATAACTTTTCAGCACCATGAGAAGTGTGATCAATTTGAGACTCAAATGGCATGACATTGCCGAATCTAATATCATCCATTGAGGGGACAATGAGAAATTCTTCTACCAAGTGGGAGGTGGTAGAAGCTCGTTTTTTTTCAAGGCTGGGAATATTATCAGCTTTGCAGAAAATACTATCCTCTGCCACATGTGGAAGATCAGTGTTGGACTCCTTCAAATCAGTCATCGTCCCATGATAGCTGGACATGACACCAGCAGTATCAGACATACCGATAATATCACATCCGTACAGACATTGGAGTGCTTCAGATGGTTCTTCACCCTTTTCAGGTCCATCATGTCGATCAAAGCTTGCAGAATTTTTATTTTCATAATTACCCACATATGACTGCAATTTTTCGGCTCCCTGCAAAATTTGATGAATTTCTGATTCAAATGCATTGAGGTTAGTAGATCTAACTACTTCCCTTGAACAGGCGCAATGAATTTCTTCTACTATGTGGGGAATCTTATTTCGTTGATTCAAAGTTGGTGCAATCACAAAATCATGGAGGCTTGATTTAAAATCAGAATCATCCTGCAAATAAAAGTTTATTTCTGGTCAAGATTCAAAAAAAGTAAGGTCATAATGAAGTAAAATGGATTTCAGAAAGATAATGTAAAGAAGATTTTATTTTATTTATTTATTTATTTATCTTAATTTATCAGAACTAAATGAAAATATGACAGTAAATAGAACAAAATGGAGAAAAAGGATTCATGTAGCTGCCCCACGTAGTGGGATTAAGGCTTTGTTGTTGTTGTTGTGTAAAGATTTATTTTTGCATTGTTGACAAAGTTAAAAATAATTATGGAAGAGAAGAATATAGTCCAACAACCTGAAATGAAAGCAACTCTTTAGTAGCACATAACGATAATGGATGATATTAGTATAGCTCTCTGATTGATTAAATAAAATAAGCAAACAATTATTATATTCGTAAAACGAAGTCATCAACAATATTTCTAGAGTATACATTGATGGGAACAAGACAAAACAGTCACTTTGATTAAAAAAACAAAAGACCAAGCTAAATAGATTAGACAATTTGTCTATATGAGACCTACATTTAGTTAAAAACCTTGTGCATCTTAGTTTATGTTAATTTAGTGAAATACTATCTATTCTATCATGTTTATAGCATTATCTTTATTCGTTACTTTTCTATTTGTCAGAAGATAATTAACTACCATTCGGACATGCATGTCATTCTTATTGTCAGGAGCATTAGATTGTTCGATAAAATCCAGACTACTATTACAACATTGAAATTTGTGATTTTACTCCTGTCAAAAGAAAAAGAACAGATGCTTTGTCATCTAGAATATTTAGAGCAGCCCCAAATAAAGAATTTATGCTCGCACTTACATTAGATAGCAGGATGGTTAACCCACATTTGGGCATGCTTGCAATTACTTATTGTCACTAGAGTTTATTCTTAATGGCTACTATTCTCAATGTTAAAATATGTGCTGCCGTCCCTATCAAAAATATATATATATAACAAATTTTCTTTATCATCTACCATATTTAGAGTAGCCCCAAAAAAGAAATTTCTGCTAGCATGACGTGCCATGGACAATAGGCACACCTCTGTAGATGCAATTCCTTGCTATACGGGGCTAGCGGTTTCTTTCCTCGGAACACTTGTTGGTTTGAGCCAGAAAAACTAGCGGGCATCTCAATATGGCATATCAGTCATTTTCCCCTCACCAATTTTACAGTTTTGGCTTGTATGATAGTCAGCTGATTTGGAACAAACATGTTGCTAATTTTACGGATCATATCTGTTGAAAGTTAAATTAAGAGAGAACAGAAAAGAAATGGGAGATTATATGATTGAATTTATTCCCATATTAGGTGTTAAAAACATGATGATAACTGTATATAAATAAATAGAGAAATAAGTACCAAGGAAAGTAATAAATATGAAAAAAAGTCTTTAATTCTAGAATCCAGAATTAACCACACAACATAAATAAAATGTTATTGTCCACATATTGCTAGATTACTATAAAAGTAATGTTGTTGTTCACATATTGTAAATCCATTGTCCACGGATTACATCCAGGTGGAACGATGATGGCCACGGATTTTAGATTATTCCAACGCTATACATTATATTTAGTAGTTTGTATGGAAAAATCTATTATTTAATTTACAATTTCATTATTATTAAGACAAATTTACTTTTTCCCGATATTCACCTATGTAAACCTCTATATATTGGGCTAAATTTTGGCCAACAAAACCAAGAAGAATACTATAACTTTTTTCTCTTATTCTCTCATACCTTTTCTTTCATGAATATCAAATATAAGTTTTGACTAAGCTATGGACGATAGCCCTAACAAGGGCTAGCAAATATGGAAAGATGCTGAGTTTATATCCAACTCCATGATACGCCTGCAGTTCAGCTGGTCCAGTACCAAGGCAAACCAACCTGATCAGCCGTTGATCGCCTATATGAGAAGAAGAAAGGGGTGTTTCGGGCGGAAAGTTTGAATGGGTCTTCAAGGATATTTATGAGGGTCATAAGCTAGGTTTTTCTTTATGTTTTATTTCCTACAACTTTTCCTTTTGCCGTCATGTTCCTAGCGGCATCTAAGATTTGTAGAGAGACGATCTACCTTTCAAATTATAGATTACCCTTGTATTTTTCTTGTTTGCTTGATATTAATCGATTAGCCCTAATTTAGATTTCATCCCACCTAATTCTCACAAGTTGTTCACTAATTTTGGCTCATGTTCATCAAATTGATATCGAAACGGTCGATTCTGGGAATCGACTCGATTGCAGCATGCCTTATGATGATATAGTCATGATAAAAGCTATCTGGGAGGGAAACGACATGTCGCAGTAGAGATTCCGGAATTGCATCACTCTTACGTGACTGAAGCTCACGGTACAATCGCGATTTGCGCTTGCTAGGAAGCAAAGGCTGATCGCGAGGGAAACCGCGACGTACATCGACTTCATGATCCAAGCTCGCAATTCAGTCGCAATTTGTAGGGAACACCAGTAGGATCGCATCATGTCAGTGCTCCTTTGTGACCGAACAGCAACACTATAGTCTCAAGGAAAGTAGTTGATCGGGATCATGGCGTACAATGACCTAACCACACTATAAAGCCATGAATTAAGATACTGAGAACTCACAGACGTAATCAACGTAAAGGAGTTTTTTGTTCTAAACGATCATGGAGAAATGACAGCAAAAAAGTTGATGTTTTGAAGAAGATATTGGAAAGTGAGGTAGGACAACTTAAATCCAGAATAGAGAAAAGATTTTCCTCCATTGAAAACAAATTTGAGAAATTGGAAATGATAAAAAAACTTATTAAGATGCAATCCAAGACCCCAGCAGTAGCTTAACTTACAAACCCTAACCAAGGGTTGACTGGAGAATCTGTGGACATATCAAAAAGGAAAGAGATCGAACGTGAGGAACATGAGGAGGAAAGCATCTACCATCAAGAACTCCCCTATGACTCAGATGGGGGGTGGGGATTAGAGATTTTCGATGGAAGGGTTGAGTCCAAATATGGAAAAGATGTTATGCAAAGGGTTGGGATGAACACGAAGTGAGAAACAAGAATGGGGCATGACTATGATCGAATGAGGGAGTTTCACACTAGATAAATGGGAGAAAATACCACAGGGAGAGGAAGTTGGGCCGTGATGCTAGTATTAGGAAGTTGAAGATGTCAATCTTCGGGGGGAACATGCACATGGGTGGATGTATTGAGCAGAACGATACTTCACGGTGAATGGGCTCAATGGCAAGGAAAAACTCATGACATCCGGGTTATGTTAGGAGAGGAAAACCATCGCACGATTTTAATGGAGGGAAGCTAAATATCAGATCCATTCGTGGGAGGAATTTAAGGATTGCATGTTAGAACATTTTTGAAACATTTCGGAAGAAGACCTACATAGGCAATTATATGCCTTAACTTAGAAGAGGACTTTCATGAAACTTTCATGGACTATGGAGAGAGATTTGAGCTACTGTCAGGATAGCCGAAGGGGATTTTTGAAGCAGTATTGGAGGGAAACTTCAAGAAGGGCCGAAAGCCCAACATATGGGCAACACTCCGACTATTGAGATTGCGGTGATTGAGGGAGATGATGGAGCTTGCCCATATGGTGAAAGACGAAACCAGAAGAAGAAGATTAGCAAAGGCGGCACCATGAAAAGATTCCACATGAGTACCTCAACAACCATGATGCTGAGAACCCAGAAGAAGTCATCGAATGATAGGAATATGGAGGGCCGTCCCGTGGTTAACTTCAAGCGCCTCATAGAAGCAGAGGTGTGGTACATGAGAGCAAAGGGATTATGTTTCGATGTGATAAGAAGTATGCCTCAGGCCACTGGTGCAATGATCACATGCTCCAGGTCCTTTTAACTTGTGAGAGAGAGGAGGCCGGTGGTGAGGAGTCGGAGGAAGAAACAATGGAAGAAGAGGAGCACATACACATCGATGTATCGGAGGTGTCCTTCAACTAAATGGTGGGATTTACTCCAATTCACACCATGAAGGTGAGGGTACAGATCAGGGAGCAGCCGGTAGTAGTGTTTGTGGATATTGGGGTCACTCACAATTTCATCTCAAATCGGGTCGTGGACCGGCTGGAGTTAAAGTTAGTAGATACGGGAAGCTTTGGGGTCAAGATGGCGATATGAAAGTGGAAAAAGCCGATGAATTTGCAAGGGATTAGTATTAACACTATAGGGCCTACATGTGGTGAAGGACTTATTTCCCTTGGACTTGTGAAGCACTAGTGTGATTTTGGGGATAAAGTAGCTATAGACGAATGGGGAGTCGAAGATCGATTAGGAGATTAGGGTGGAAGCGAAGAATGTGCTGCTAAGAGAGGATGCAAGACAAATCAAAACCATGATCTGACTTAAAACCTTAGTCAAGACGATACGAGCAGCGGGTTTGGGCTATTTGGTGGAGTTGTCGAGTATGGAGGTGATCCGGGAGCCTGAGTCAGTAGAGTTCCCTGAGTGCATTCAACAGCTTCTACAACAGTTTTCCGACCTCTTTCAACGGCCCAGTGGATTGCTGTCACCGAGGGAACACGAGCATACCATTACATTAAAGGAAGGAGTTCTTCCTATCAGTGTCAAGTCATACAAGTATCATCAGATTGAAAATGATGAGATAGAGAAGTTGATCGAGAGATGCTCGAAGCAAAGATTATCAGAACCGGTGTGAGCCATTTTTTCTAGTTCAATTCTATTTGTGAAAAAAAAGATGGTACTTGACGATTTTGTGTGGGTAAGGGCTTTGAACATGGAAACTGTACTGGACAGTTTCTTATCCCGGTGATTGATGAGCTGCTAGAATGAACTTTATAGAGCAGTTATCTTCTCGAGATCGATCTGAAGTCGGAATACAATTAGATCATGATGAATCCAATGGATGTGCATGAGAAAGCATTCAAAACTCGAGAAGGACACTACGAGTTTTTGTAATGTTATTTGGCCTTACCAAAACTTTGGCCACATTTTAGTCTCTCATCAACGGGATTTTTCAACCTTACCTCATGAAGTTTGTTCTTGTATTTTTTTATTACATTCTGATCTACATTCAAACAGAAGCAGAGCATATAGGAAAGTTGAGGACCGTATTAGACACATTGAGAGAGCACTAGTTGTACGTCAACGTGAAAAAATGTTCCTTTAAACAGTCACAGCTGGAGTACCAAGGGCATGAGATGACCAAAGCAGAGGTAGCAGTAGATCAACACGAGTTCAAGACTATGTTGAATTGGTCGTTGTTGATGAGCTTGAAGAAGTTAGGAGGGTTCTTAGGCCTCACCGAGTACTACCAAAAATTCATGAGAGAATATGACATGATAGCATGTTCACTGATGGAGCAGTTGAGGAAAGATAATTTCAAGGGGGAGTAAGGAGCAACACAGGCCTTCAAACAGCTGAAAAGAGTCGTGAAAAATGTTCAAGTATTAGCACTTTCATACTTCAGTAAGCAATTTTTGAAAAAGACGGTTGCGTCAAGGTATGGATTAGAGCAGTACTCATGCAGGACCAGCGACCTATTGTCTATTTCAGCAAGGTGCTCATGGCTAGAGTGAGGCTCAAGTTCGCGTATGAGCAAGAATTGATGGCTCTTGTCTTGACCATTCAGACATCATGCCCCTAGCTATTGGGGCGACACATTAAAGTCAAGATGGATCAGAGGAGCTTGAAGTATTTATTGGAGCAAAGGATGGCGACTAAGAAGCATCAGAGGTGGTTATCCAAATTACTTGGATATGAGTTTGAGATCCAATACAGCCCAAGATTGGAGAATAAAGCCAAAAATGCACAACCAAGGAAGTGCAGCTGAGAGCATTATAAGTACCCCCGGTCCTAAATTAGGAAGCCCTGAAGCAGGAGGGGGAGCAGAATGAAGGGCTAAGGAAGCTCAGAGCAAAGTTGTTACAGGATCCGAACAATAATCCAAAATATGCATTGAGGGGCCAACAACTACTCTACCAGGAACAATTTGTGTAACTGAAAGCATCCAGGTACATCCCCAAACTGTTGCAGGAGTTTCATGACAATGCAATAAAGGAACACTTAGTGGTACAACAAACATATAATTGACTATCAACCGAGCTATATTGGGCGGAGATGTACAGAGATGTAGCATGTTGGCGAGATGTGATGTGTGCCAACGAACAATTATTTGACTATGGCACCAAAAGAGTTATTGCCACCCCTGGCCTAACCTGAGAAGTTTTGGGAGGATGTGAAGATGAATTTTATAGAGGGGTTGCCATGATCTGTGGTATTTACGGTGATGTTGGTGATAATGGATCGCCTAAACAAGTATGCACATTTCATTCCATTAAGATACACTTAAACTATTATATAAGTCGTCACGTAACTCATACAGAAAGTTGTTCATTTGCATATGTCTCACCGAGGCTGAGGCTCTCCTTACCTAAAAAAACACCTTAAATTTTAAGGCTATCTGCAATTTTTTTAACAAAATTATAAGCAATATCAATAACATTACCCACTAACCCTCACACTTCACAGACTAAATAATAAAAAATATAAATAATATATATCCAAAAAAATTATGCAACTAAAGTTTTAATTATCAAAAAAATTTATTATTATAATTAATATTCTTATTTATGACTAATATTTAAGAAAATAAGAATAACTAGAAAAAAAGATAATGAGAGAATGAGAGAATGAGAGAATATAGATAGAAATAAAAATAAGATGCGAGATAAATAATTCTTTATGTTGATGATTCTAATGAATATTAATTGGGGGATGAGTAATAATAACTTTTAAATTTATAATTTTAAATGCTGATGACTTGTTAAATATTTTTTTAAGTGGGGAAGTGTATGAGTGAGAGAAAATTTTATGTTGAATTTATTTTGATTATTACATTCTAATATTTTATTTTAATTTATTGATTTATTTTAATAATTTAACCTTTGTATAACTCACCTTATTTCATAATTTGATGTTAGCATATTAAAATGTTACTTCTATTTTTTAAAAATTTATAATTTTTTACTTAATTAGAATGTTGTTAAATTACTTTTTAACATGTTCAAAATAAATATAAAATGATACTTTTTACTTAACACTTTATAATTAATACATTATTTATTAATTTACATAATTTTTTAAATTTAAAGCTTAAACCTTAAAACACCTTCAGACTTACGCATCGCTTCAAAAGAAAAAAGCCTTGGTTACCATTTGCGCAATTTTAAACTTTGGAAGGATCATTTAATTGTAGTATGTTCAACCTCTAATATAGGGAGCCTAATGTTTGTGAATTTTTGCCCTCAAATTGAACTGTCATGTGCACGTAAGTAGACTTTCTTCATATTGAGCATGTTATTGACACCAAATTTTACCAATAAAGTTATTGCATTTTCTATGATCACCAGTTAAAACAATTTCAAGATATTTATGTTTATCTAAAATCATAAAATTGTTTAATAAAATATGATGTGTATCAAGTACCAGATGTCAAGTTTTATATACCATGCTTTTCTTTTGGCATATATTCATATATGTTGATTGATAAAAGGTGCAAAGCAATGCTAAATATTTTTAAAAATTTACAATAAGGATGCTAAAATAAGAGAAAATTTTTAAAACTCCGAGTCAAGTGTTATAAGTTGGCAAATGATTATGTGCATTATTTGCCGATGAACGGAGAGGCAAAAGCTCTGACAAGATGAACCTCAATAAGAACTAAAAAAATCAGTTCCCAACTCTAGTGATTATTATGTTGGAATAACCCAAACTTTTCCAAGGGGTCATTAATAATTGTATTGAATTTGGTCCAATTTATATCAACGCCATGATGACGATAAGTCAACTGTTAGATAATAACCCAAACATTTTCTGAACTCGTTATTAGCAAGGTAAGTCAACTCATGCATGCACCTTACAAAGAACATATGAATGATGTACCTAAAAGGGAACCCTAAAATAGGGTTATTCTTTAAAAAAGTTCAGAAAAAGATAATTTAAAATTAAAGAAACCTATATAGATGATAACTGGGTAAGTTTGATAGTTAATATAAGTTATACATCAAGGTAATGCACTTATGTGTAAGGTAATATCCAAGCATGAGAAGTAAAAAAACAAAAATGATGTGGTGGGTAATCCTGAAGCTGACGTTAGATCCTTGGCTAGCGAGATTAGTTAACTAATCTGGTTGAAACTACTTGAAGCTCTAATAACTATCAAGCTCCTATGACAATATATAAGGCAGCTATGAGTATCGCACCCAACTTTGTCCATCATGATCAAACCAATTATGTGAAGGTAGAATGACTGCGTTAAAGGGAAAACGCAAAAAAGCAATCTGTGTTTTTTAGATATTTCCTCCCCGCAGCAAACTGCTGGCATATTTCACCAAAGAATTGATGAGGTCCATATTTGAAAAAATAATTAACAAACTTAGCTTGTGTGATCTTTACAAACCAATTCGAGGGAGAGTATTGAAATCTATGTTCTCTCCCCTATCAAAGGAAGAAAAAGTGAGGATTTTTATCGTCTACAACATTTATAGTGGCCTCAAACAAGGGATTTTTGCCAGCATGTGTATTGGATGGCAAGCAGACCTTCAATGGCCACTCCTATAATGGCCCTAGATGAAATGCTTGCTGGGTTGAGCTAGAAAAGCAGACGAGCGTCCCTGTATGGCATTTCCAGCCGTTCTTTTCCCATTGCCACCTTGCAGCTTGGTATTTTATGATACGTGGCTTATTTGGAACACAATTTTAGTTAAACTATAGAAATAAAATCTATTATATTTATTATTTTTATATCAAAAATAGGTTGTATTATTTAGATTTCATTTCTTGCTAGGATATCTTTATTTCTTCCATCTTTCTCATCAATCCTTTGTAGGTAGAGCACGATTTCAACTAATACAAGAGAAGTCTACACTCCTTTCTTTCTAATGCTCCTACTCTTTTCTTTAAATTAATAGTTCGTCTAGGGTAGTAATTAGAAATGTTTGATGATGAAAAAAAAAATTGATTTTCTTTGGCATCATCTATAAGCTTAATTACCTCCTCTTACTCCTAGTTATTAGGCTTCTTTCTCTCTCCCTAACCTTGTCTACGTTACATTAAGGCACCCATACATTTCCCTTTCCCACTCTCCATTATTTTTTACCACACAAATTCTTCATTTACAAAGAAATTTTACTTCTCAACAGTCAAGGCATCAAAAGTTCAACACAATCTTAGCTTTTGTTGACCCACTCATCATATGCATAACAAATGATAGTCTATTTTTAACCAAAACTTCCAAATCAAGTGATTAATGATAAGAACAAAGGTCTAACTAATTAAAAATAAAAATTAATTGACTTACAAGTGAATAATTTTTTTTATTCATTTCAGTGATAGGTATGATGCTTGTCTTCACATCTTCAGAAGTTAACAAAGTTTCCTCAATAGGCCCTTAATAAATAGGACCAAATAGGTTCATATCATATTTAATGCACAAATATTAAATGTTTTCTGACAAAGCCTCAAAGATTAGAAACAAATAGAAAAGATGGGAATACCAACTGCTCAATTATACATGAGAGCTGAACCTGAAATTAACCAAAAATAAATAACGGTTATAAAGACAACTAAATTAACTACCACTAATCATACAATAGGAGAAACAACAAATGAATCAGTCATCCTGCTAATGTAATCAACGATTAAAAATGCCAAAGATACCATTCTAGATACCTTTGAAGTTAAATGAATGAAAAGAATTATTAGAAATTGTAAAGTTGCAAATATATGTAGAAAACAAACTAAGAACATACTCGGGGCAAAGTTCCCTGTATGAACTTCCGAGTAGGACTGCAAGATTTTCTCTTTGTATTCCAAAATGAAGATGAAGGATGTCTACATGCTGGAGAAACAGAATAAACATAAATCAAAAGGGTATAACAGCATCCCAAATTAATTTTGTGCGTGAAAAATAATCTTTACACCAAATTCATATCAGCAATCAGAAGGGAATAATATAATCCCAAATTAAGTTTGTCTGTGAAAAAATAAGCTCTACACCAAACAACAACATAGGAATCTGGATTAACAAGAACTAACCAATAATAGAGTGCTAAATCCATATTTGACAACAAAGTTGGAAGCCAAAAAAAATCGACAAAAGTAAAACCAAAAATTTGTGAGCAGTTGTTGCTTACACTTCTTTTTATTAGACCTTTACAACCCATCCTAAAGTCAGTCATTAAAAGGAATCTTGATTTTGATAAGAGATTTGCAGAATTCAAAAGGATCAAAAGCTTCAATGAAAATCCGTAGCCTTAGTTTATTCCTGTGTTGTGGCTATTTTACTTCAAAATTATGACGTATCCAGCTTTTGTCGTATCCACCTTTTGTTGTGATGGTCCTTATATGATTCTCAAGCTTCAAATTTACTTAAAATTGCAGTAAGAAAGCTTTCTTTTGCTTTTGTAGAATAATGAAGTTTCTATGCGAAAGCAATCACTTCTTTTCATGTGAGTAGTTATTGATAATATTCATGATAGTTTGAAATATTTATGTAAGTTTATTCATGCTAAGAAAAAGCTTGGGTGTGCAATTCATAAAATAACGCTCCATATATTATAGAGTGTTCTCTAAATGATGGTTTTAAACTTCCTCACAAGAAAAATGATTCTCCTAGTACGTAAATCGCACACATATAAATAATGTGAAAATCAATTCAAATGCTTTTCATGAAATACATTCGGATTTTAATGAGTACTTCCAGTGCTCTTTAATTAAAAAAAATAAAAAAACCATTCAACTTAAATCTCCATATAACTCATAAATACCAATCCGGTGCCATCAAACCCTAAAATCTTTAAAAATTCCGGCAGAGAGTACGAGAAATGAAGAAGTACCTAGAGGATTAACACAAATTTCGGTGGCTGGAGCCAGCTCCAACAGCCATGGCGGGGGGGGATGGCGGCGGTCGCCCGCCGTCGGCAATTACGTTGCAGGCAAGAGATTCACCATATGATTCGAACTGCTCATGAAGCTGGCGCTCGGTCCGCCTCTTCCTATCGAAGATTTCAAGAAAGAGCCGCTCCATTGTCGACATCTTCCCCCGATTCGGAGCTTCGAGCGTCGCCGGAACTGAGATAACTAAGGAAGTCGGTTCGGAGAGTGTCCGTTATATTGGGAAAATTTTTCTCGGCATTTTTAATTTTTGTCAAGATTAATTTATGTCATGCGTTTTATTATTAATACGTGAAATCAAGAAATTTTTTCTTTTGATGATTATGTATTAATTAATTTATTAAATTTGATTATTAATAATGAATTTATTAATTAATTTTTTTATAGAAATTTAAAATTAATCAAATATATGAAAATTAGATTAAAATATCTCAACTAATTTTTCCCATGTAGTAGCTTCAAAAAAAAATGTTGGTGAAATATAACATGTCATGTACGTAGAATTTGAAATGTATATGTTAATGTATACATAGACGGAATTAAGTAGTATGTATATAATATTTCTTGAGACGTTGTATGGCCGCCGCAGCAGAAGATTTACGTTAATAGGATTTATCAAATTCATGGATTTCGATCAGTTCACGACGGAGAAACTACGACGTAAATCTATGTATAATCTGATAAATCTGGATTTACGTTGCAGAAGAGATGGAATGGAACGGGAAGAAACAGACGAAACGGGAGACATTTTACTTCAACAGAGTCTTAGATTTTGTTTCATATATTTTTGTTTCTGTTTTATTAGATTTAGGTGAAATGAATGGCTAAATCCTATTAAAAGTGTGCTACCGAATACCGCAATTGGAGGAGTAAGTTAGGACTAATTAATTAATATATACTCTCTGCGGAGTACAGTCGCAATTGGAGGAGTAAGTTAGGAAAGTAACCACTGGATCGCAGCATTCAAGGATCCTTTCGAAACTTTTCTGCTCATTCCATAACCCAAAATCGTTAAATTCGGATTCATTAAATTTAAATATTATTAAATTTGAAATAATGTTTGGTTGAATTAAAGTTAAATTTAATTAAATCTATTTGAATTATTTGGCATAAATCATTCTGAACCTTTTTTTTTTTTTTTGCAACAAATTATTTAAATCCAACTAACAAGTGAATTTAATAGATTCAGATTTAATAAGCGGAATAAGAAAATAATTAAATTTAACTTGACGATAATTTTATCTAATTTATTTATTTATGATGTTTAGTTAAATTTAAAGATAAATCCAACTTTAATTATGCTGAAAGTATCGTACCAAACACCCTTAAAAATGAAAAATTATTCCATACGGACGGACACCGCATGCATCTGCGGTGTCCGATCCTGACCGTAAATCAGATGATCTATGGCCATGATGTATTTCGGTGGGCCTCACCTAAATTTTTAAAAAAATAATTTCTCCTTAAAAATAGCTGGTCTTTCTACCCTCCGCTCCTACCCGCTTTCGCACGCTCCAGCTTCTCGAAATCCTATAAGTCTGTCTTCACCGCATGCGGTGTCCGTATGCAATAATTTCTCCTTAAAAATAACTGGTCTTTCTACCCTCCGCTCCTACCCGCTTTCACACGCTCCAGCTTCTCGAAATCCTATAAGTCTGTCTTTCAAACTGGATTTACAATTTACAAAATCCTAGCTCTAAGACAAAATGGAGGAAAAAATGGGATTTAAGAGTCTAAGCGTGATGTTATTATTTTTGATCAATTTTTTATAATCAAGATGATATATATATATATATATATATATATTGTGTCTTTTATTAATGATATAGGAGCCTAGTCTCCTTTTATTATATATATATATATATTAGTGGAAGGAGCATTATTCGGCTCCCTACATGTTAAAAGATGAAAACCATTACAATAGACTCAAAAAGGAACAGGTCCCCCTCTAGAAACCTATTACACAATGACTCACCTCTAAAAAGGGAGACCTGACCACAAAAGATAGCCATACGAAAAAGTGGGAAGGGAAAAGAAAATAAAAGTGACAAAAAGGCAAGACATAACTAATGGACAGGGAGATGTTTATAATTTCTAGTAGGGATGGTAGAAGATGCATTAAATTTGTGAGCCTTCCATTTGAGATGTGGGACATCAATGGTATCCCCATGAAGCAGAAGAGCTAATGTAGAGGGGGTGGTTTGGTGGCAACAGAAGTACAGTTTGAATTTAACCCATGCTTAACTAACAAATTGGCATGTTTATTAACTTCTCTGTAAATAAAGGCCAGGTTGAGGCAAAGTGAATCCTTGAGATGTTTGATTTTATGTTTCCAGTATGTGTAATGCCAAGAGGACTGGTCTTCATTTTTTAGAACATTGATAAGTAAGAGAGAGTCAACCTTTAGCCAAATATTAAACCACTTAGCAGATTTAGCAAAGGTTAATGCCCAGAAGACTGCAATCAACTCAGCTTCAAGGGCATCCCTTGCTTCAGTCGGGGCATGAAAAAATAACAAGCACCTACTGGAGGAGTCCCTAAACACTCTCCCCACACCAGCACCCCAGTTAGAGAGACTGCCATCAGTATTGATTTTTGCTTTTACCTGAAAAGAGATATATGATATTTCTACGATAGAGAGAAATTTTTGCATTTCTC
>NW_018165134.1:0-9726 GCF_001263595.1 Phalaenopsis equestris | reverse complement strand
TTTAGCAAATAGAAAAAATGTGGCTACATTTATATAGCAGCTGGAGATGTATCTATGCCTCGAAACTGTTTTGAATGAATTTAATGTTGGTCCAGCAATAGCATGCAGCCTCTAATAACTTGGAGATGAAAATGTATTGCAGATGAAGGCATGGTGTTATGGTATTGCGTTAAAAATTTCTATATGGCATGTATTAGAAGTTGGATTTCATGACATGTATTAGAAGTTGCTTATTACACATGTGCTTGATAGTTGTAGTTGTGTTCTTCATGGATAGCCATAGCAATGTACTCTAACGTAATTGGATAATAAAACATGTTTCATGTCTTACTGTGGATGTAGGTCTTTGACCGAACCACATATATCCTTTGTGTAATTTTTTTTTTTCTTTTTTTTCTTTTTAGCAAATCTCGACACTGCTATTGGTTAATTATGTGGATATTGGTTCATAATTTTTTTGTTCATTTTGTTGATTCCACGACATGTATGAATGTTGATTTATTTTTAGCATAAAGCTATTTTTATTATGTTTTTATTCAGAATAGTTACACGACACTGCTGTTGAATCATGTCTAAAGTGGTTGAAGGGGGCCTGTCTGCAATGTGGGACAAAAATGTTACAAATACTTTAATATTTCTCCTTGTTGTTGTACTTGTATTTGTACTTTTTTTAGTTTTACTGGTACTCGTTAGGATGTGAGAACTGTATGATATCTTTTAGAATATCTCTGTCATTATCGTATATTTCTGCACTACATGTTTCTTTTCTATCAATAAGTTATTCTGAATAAGTTGCCCTAAACAATTTTATCAGAAAGGGACAGTAATGTCATTTAACCACCAATAAGCTAATCTGAATAAGCTGCCCCAAACAGCAAGCCAGATTATTCTGATAATCTGCTTATCAGCAAATTATAAATAATTCAAAGCTGCGCCAAACAGACCCTAAATGAGAGGTAAGATTTTTCATGTTTTAATATTATTTTCTCTTCCAACATTCTTCTATTTGCATATCATATGAAAGTATTGGGAAGTTACGAATCCCAAAGATTGGGATGTGATAGTTGGATAGAGTTCTAGTCAGATTGGGGCGGTACATAACATTGTGAGAGCTATAATGACATATGGAATGACTCATTATGCAAGTTTAGTAGCCCAATTAATGGGTGATGCTTATAGCAAGATGTTCACTTAAGAGTATAGGAGGGAGAAAGATACTTACAAATTTTTTCATATTAAAGATGTCTCGAATTGGATACTAAGATTAGAGAAGTCGTCAAATAATATGTAGTGTCCAAAAAATTAAAAGGAACTCATGGTAGTATTTTATGTCTGATGTTGGGGGGGTGGGGGGAGGCATTCATAAACGTTTCAATAATTTTCACTTGAGATTGAATACTACATCAGGAAATAGTATATCACCTTGATATATAGAAATACTACCATACGGTAGATCTAATTGTGAAGTGATTGTTTCATTGCTCCGTGGGGTTATGGATTAGAAGTCTTTCCCTTATCCTAAAATAATAAAGTTTATTTTAGTTATTGGGTTTGATATGCCTAATTAACTTAATTAAATATATCATAACGCAATGGTTGGCATTTTACGGATTATAACTATGGATTTAAAGATTACTAATTGGGGTTTGTAAGAGCAATGGCTCAAACTTGGAATAGTTTTTTTATAAAGCCAAAGGATAAACAATATGGAGCCCAATATACTAAAAGGCCTAGTGTTATTCATATCTTTCTTTTATTTGGGCTTTACATTTTAAGAATTTAAATTAAAATTTTGGTTTTTGTTGTATAATTTTTAAGGAGTTAACACATACATTCGACGAAACAAAGCCACCAAAAAGCTTAAAAGAGGACTTGTTTAATAAGAAAGCCAATACTAGTGCCTCATACCTTAAACTATAGTGAGCTCTACAAATAAAGGGTAGGAGGTTCCAACTTAGCCTAATAAACATGATTCAGACAGTTAGAATAAACCTGACATTGAAGCACCATATATTTATCTCTCAAGTCTCTCAACAAACCTCTTCAATTCAGTGATCTCTCCCCTCTAATCATCAAACTACTCTACCTGCTAAACTTCATTCACAATAGAGGCAACTTCAAGAGTTTACAATGGCAGGTTTCTACCTCTTGAAAAGGAGAAGTACTACTACAATACAATATCATTGATCTTCCTTCTCTGAATCTATAGTGTTCTATGTTTTGATTCAAATCACAACATTCATCGTGTGAAAGTCATGTGTCACATTTTTTTCTATAATTAAAATATACTATAAATAGAAAAGGGAATTTAAAAAAAATAGACATTTCTCCAAATTTTCATAAAACAATGAGGTTTTTTACGTACCACCTGATCCGCACTAATGCTAGAGATCTAAAACTATTAGTAGATTATCAGGCTCCCCTAATTTCCAAGAAGTTAACACACTTTAGGCGCAAGATATCATTCACCCACGGAAGTAGGACCTTGGTCAGATCGTTCACTGATGAGTCCAACCTTTAATAGTCGCATTCACGGGATTCATCCAAGATGTCTCTCTCTATGCAAAGGCCAAAATCCTTTTCCTCTACTGCAATACTTGTCTATGCCATTTCAGCCTCTCACCAACTTTTGCTTGTTAAAAAACCTGTTAACAGTGTAACAGTTCCTTATCTAGAATATTAGACTTTGATTTGTTGAGATTTACAATGACACTTTAAGAGAATTAAATAGTCTAATCCATGATCTAAGTGGTGGAACTAAAATGAAAAATGAACTTAAGAAACATCTCATCACTATGTTTATATGAACTAGAGTCCATATTCTAAGGGAGAGACACTAACCTTCAAATTTTAAATAATTCAATGTATTAATTCTCATATTGTTATCATAACACTACTTTTTGAAGGATAAGAGAATGAACAAATTAAATATGTACAATCAAAAGATGTAAACGTGAACCTACAGAGACCCTAATCGATCTAAATGGGTGCCCTTTGTGATCTAGGCTTATTAAAGGATTTGATCTAATTGAGTGTGTAGGCTCAGTCCAGCTCACTGTCTAACTCAAACATGCCAATCGAGTACAAGCAACCGAGTACGTGTGGTCAAGTACGAATAGTGGAGTATGAATGTCATGGTAGAGATTATGAGAAACAACAGAATTGGCCCTGGCAAAAGGCTTTAAGCTACAACCAGGGGCGGATTTATATGTATATATATGTACGTATAGACACACATACACACAAACATACAAAAAGTTATTAAATAAATCTACACCTTCAAAATAAAAATAATTTTATTTCATTTTTTTATTTTCTATTTTCTTTCATTTAAATATCACAAATTTTCATTATATACAAAACTAAATATTTTGTTTTAACAAAACAATAATGCCATGACAACAAAAAAATGAAGGTCTTTTTGACTTGGGATGATTTACATGTATACCACTCAATTCCAACCTAGTCATATCTAATACCTAAACTTCAATTTTTACTTATGTATGAAAATGTGTACATGTAAAGTTAAAATAATGTGTTTTGATGTGATATGAAAGGCATGCAATGATCATATTTTAGGTGATGGATATGTAAATACGCAAGAATTGGCTTGTATGTGTGAAAATGCACCTAAAATTTAAAAGAGCCAACCTACTCACTTTTGGAATTTTTAAATTACCATTTAGTCCCACGTCTCAAAGCTTTCTAATTTTATTATTATTTATTTTTAATTCTAATTTTTAAAAGGGTCCATTTGGGGCAGCTTATAAGTGCAGGCGGCGTTTTCAAAACGCCGCAGTACTGTTTCGTTCTCGTGTTTCATCTTATCCAAAACTGCGTTTGAGTTTTTACACTAAACGTAGGTGGGTCAGCTTATAAGTGCAGGCGGCGTTTTCAAAACGCCGCAGTACTGTTTCGTTCTCGTGTTTCATCTTATCCAAAACTGCGTTTGAGTTTTAACACTAAACATAGGCCGCGGGTCGACCCGTGCGGCCAGCCCGTGGGCTCCATTTTAGGATAAGCAGTTTATCCTGAAACGCTCAAGCTGCCCCAAATGGACCCTAAATTAAAGAAGTAGTCGCCACAATTGGCTCACCTATGCAATTTTTGTGCACTTAGCTTTCATCGGAATTAATTATTATATGAATAAATATTTAATGAAAAATACATATATAATTTTAATATTTTTTTAATATTTTTTTAATACATATTGAGTGCTTTAATTTTAAGACTTGCTGCTTTAGGGGAAAAAGAAACATGTTATTAAAATTGGGACAGCTCTTTGCAGAAGACGACATATTGACTTTCATTAGTAGTCTACCCGTTTGTGTTTCATAATTAAGCATCATAATCTTTTTCAATTAAACTTAATTAAAAATTTATTTGAAACTAATTTATTTAGATGGCTCAATGAAAATGAGAAGAATTTTTTTCCACTTTTATTTTAAGAGAATTTACGAAAAAACACATTGCTTAGCATGTTTTTTAATTGAATGATTATCATGACAATTGAAATGTATGTATATATATATATATATATATATATAAAAAGAAATGGTTGAAGGCTATAAGACGAGCCCGGGTCATCCCTATGTGTGCTAAATATTTAAGTACCACACCTTACACACAGGAGATTCGAACTCATGACCTGAGAGGATTTACAATCTTTAGAGAGACCGCTCTACTAACAGACCATGAAACGTAGAGGACAAAACACTAATTTAATTACATATAATTATCATAACAAAATATTACTAAAACCTGTGAATTCTTAAGATAATAACGACGAAAATCAGATCTAAATGCTCTGCCCCAACTGTTTATCCAGATTTCCATGTCGCTTATTTTGAACTCATCTCCAAACCATAAGTCCACTAATAATGAAAATTTATCAAATCAAAAACATTATATTATCACTGAACAATCCAATTAACTTTTGTATGTTTTCAGCATATGTGCTACTCTTTTTTGTCCTTTAGGGTTACAAGCTCCACAAACCCCATCTTCTTCCTCATCATCATCGTCAACTTCGCCGCGTCGATCCCTTTGTCGACCACCCTGATCTTATCGGCTTCAATCGATACCGACACAATATCTACTTATGAAAGCATTTCAACGCCAGCTTAGCGAAAAAAATATTACATCAATAATCTGAATGCATTCGGAGTCCAATGGTGGTGCGCCACGTGTCAAGTAGGCTCCACCGTTTTAAACATTATTACGATGTGACATACTTGACACGTGACGCCCCACTATTAGACTCCGAACTCAAATTAGCAGATTAAGGGTCTGTTTGAAGCAGCTGCAGTTTATTGAATAATCTGTTGATAAGCTGATTAAAAATATTTTGTCGATAAGCTAGGTGTGATGGCTATTACAATTTTTTTTTTTTGGAAAAGTCGGATAGGTGCGGTGTGAAAAAGTTTTTTTCAGTATTTTGAAAACACATAAGTTGTCAAAACACAGTTCACTTTTTTCAGCATTTTGAAAACACATAAGTTGTCAAAACGCAATTTACCCAAACAGCTCGGTTGCGCTTTCAAAACGCCACCGCATTGAGAAATATATCCAAACAGGTCAGATGCGTTTTTAAAATGCCACCGCGCGAAATAAGCTGCCCCAAACAGACCCTAAGAGTAGTTTGTCTTCTTTCTTATTAAATCATGGGACTGGAGTAATATAAATAATAGTACCATGTAATTTGGTGGCGTATGTCAGGGCCTTGGCACGTCGCTTGTTGTTCTCCATAGAGAGCAAAATTAATGGAGGAATGTACTGCTTCTATTAATTGCTTGGAGCAGAAAGATAAAACTACTGTGTATCGATTAAACATTGTATTTTACTCACCTTCGACATGGATGACGATAATATATGGTTCCTGCTGGATCGTTAATTATAATGATATTTTGATCTTTAGAAGGGCTTTAAGTAGGCAAGGATGGGGAAACTGGGAAAGATGGGATGAAGAAATAGTGTACGGTCTCTTAGTTGACACGGAGGAGTTTAGGGTTAAGTCAGTCTTTTGTATTTGGAAATGCGACATCTATCAATTCCAGGATTTAGTATTTTACAATGTAGAGCCTTTAATTTTAAATTAATTCAAATCTTGTTGGTTTCTGATTTATCACTGAATTCACACATTGCCTAATAGGGATCATTTCTAATTATAAAAGTGTTGACTTAGGCGTTATAACTCAAGCATTCATTATATTTTAATGTTGAAAGATCCTTCATCTATCTGTCTTTTTTTTTCCTGGTGGGGTATTATAATTAATTTTTTCATTCATTCTCTACATGGATGATTGTTCTTTACAAAATGATTTTTTTCGAAGCTTAACTTGGTGGCAACACATCTGTCCATAAACTCAGTCAAGAGCTGAGTTAATCTTTCTATGCAAGAGAATGACAAGGGAGTTCTGTTGACTTGATCATGGAGAATGTTGAGCTCCATGGACAAGTTATCAAACTATCTCAGTTTGATCGAGCGTATGTGGGCTAATCACTATAAGTGAGCTATTGATCATTGCTCCCTCAATGAGTACATCAGTCAAATTGTAGAGCTGGCTTGATTTGTCTTCTATTCTCATATCCACTCTGAACTCAATCTCAACACTTTCAGTCATGTATATTTATTTTCATGATTCTCTTATTATTTCGATGAAGAGAAGTCAAAAAAAGAAGAAAATAATAATAATTACAATCAATAACATAACGATGATATTTTTATAACTTATTGATTTTTGGATAATTTCCTTGAAGTTTGTGCCATCTCTATCATTATGAATAGAGTGAGAGAGGTGATTCTTTGGTCATCCCATCAAATATTTTTCTTCTTTCCATAGACATTTTATTCTTTCACGTCTCACTGTTTTTTGTCACTTCTATATCAATGAAGATGGACAACACTCAGAGACAAGTCTTTAATCAGGTAGTAGAACTCATTGAGAGATTATTTTTCAAGTGTAAGGGGAAGGAGGTTTTGAAAAGAGCAAAAAGAAGGTAAAGAAAACAAAATGGACTTCGATTGCAACATATGAGTTAGCTCCTCCTTTGATCCCAGTCATTGAATTGTTGAGACAAGTGGACGTTTCATCTTCTCCATTATATGCAAATCATACTAGTTGAGATAGCCCATTCACATCATCACATCACGAGCATATATTTCTAGGTAAAGTGTCATGAGCATCTTTGTAGTAAGGCCCCTTAAATTTAGGATCTAACATGTATTTTTTGTTATATTGACTATCAATATTGGTGACTCGATAGGCTACTGTAATGGGCTAGCAATATGATGATTTGGCTTTTTACAATGAGCAATTATTGTAGACATCAACCTTGTCTCCCACATAAAAAAAAAGAAAAAAAAAACAACTAAAGGGCTTGTCAAAATTGCATTAGCCCTTCATAAGCTTGCGAGCACCGTACCCCATGCATTGGTGACCATTATCAGTGGAAGAAAAGCATCCACCTATCAAAATCTGAGAGCATGCTGACTCATTGCATGAGCATATCCATCTCTAGATAGACTGATTTTCTATTTGTGGCATATGAGGAAGGAGAAAATTTGAGAGTCATCAAATATGGTTTATAAAATAAATGATTTTGATCAAGGCTTTTTTTATTATATTCTAAGAAAGGTGAGCCTAAAATAAAATCTGTGTGATTCAAAACAACAACCTCAAGGAGATAACTTGAGGGTCTTCGAAATCCATTGTCACACCGTCTTCTGGAGGCATCATTACACATATGTGTGGTGCATTGTTACACTTTCATTGGAGTATATCATTGTACTCTATTCATAGTGCATTGTTACACCGTATTTGAGGTATGTCATTGCACCGTAATCAGAATGTATTATTAACCCATCTCGGGGGTGCATCATTGCACCGTATTCATGATGCAATGTTGCACTGCCTTTGAGGTGCATCTTTGCATTATATTTGGGGTGTATTATTGCACTGTCATCGAGATGCGTTTTTGCAACATTTCAGAGGGGCATCATTGCACTCTGTTCGAGGTACGTTGTTGCAACACATTTGGGGTACATTTGGGGTGTTTTTTATAGGTACGTTGTTGCAACACATTTGTTTTTTGTCTCCTTTGATCTCACTGTTTTACATTGCACTCTGATGATGGTGCAATGTTGTCATCAGGGTCCATCATTGCACCTTATTTGATATGTGTTATTGCACCATCATCAGAGTGCCCTGTTGCGCCATCATTGGGTGCGTTGTTACACATTTAACTATGTTCAATTACTCTCTTCAATTACTTTAATGTATTGCTCATTAACTTAATTTATCTATAATTTGTGTAATCTTGTGCATCCTCTTTATTCTTAAAAATAAGATCCAATAGACTCTTTCTTAACTCATTAAATATTTTTTTTTAATTTTTAAATTAATATTAAAAATTCATTAAGCTAAAAAAATCTCAAATTTCCTAAATATTTTCATACTTTTATTCGAATACCAGAAGGTCCTACTACTTTTCCACACTTCATTTTTAAAAAACCTCATCAACTTAGTCATCAGAGTAATGACCCCTATTTTACAAACACTATAGTAAAAATAAAAATTTAATTATTATTTTTGATGTTAAAATCACTATAATTGATCAAAATTTTACATTCTTCGTTGAATTTTTACATTCTTCATTGAAAAAATTATTAAAATATCTTCATTTTCATCCTTAATGCACCTTACTTGAAGTAAATTTTTTACTTTTATTATCTTTTCATTTGAATACTTCATACATATATATTTTACTCTCCTTAGTCTCTAATATATTATAAAAATCATTAAGAGTAAAATTATTGACATTATAAATTATTCTTATACTCCATATGGGCCCCTATATATTTTTCCAATTCTCCAATTTTTTACATTTAAACTAATTTTTATAACATTATTTTATTTTATTTTTTATCTTTTAGTACACATTATTATTCCACCGCAAACTATTTTTATTTAAGGAATTTTTTTTTTCTTTTAATTTTCCAAAACACTACTTTTAAATCTTGCTTAATTATTCTTCTTACTTTATCTCACATAGTATTTACTTATTCATGAACATCTTAATTTTATAAGATCTTGACTTGACTTATAAAAATATGTATACATTTTTTTTTTTGACAAGCGTCCCCATCTAATATTATAATAATATTACATTATATTTTTTATCTTCCAAACCTTAATCTTAAAACCTAAAATCAATAAATGATAAATGATACTTAAATTTTGACTTGAAACAACCTTGCAATTCTTAGAATCTCAACCATCTATTTTCTCATAAAAAAATAATCAATTGATATTTTATAAGTCTTAATATGCTCATTTCTTTTTAAAATAAAATATTAACAATATCAAAATTATAATTTAAAACCTAATCCAATGCGACTACTTTCATCATTAGTCACTCCAAATTCATGATCACCATAAATATTTATAAAATCTTCTATCATTCTACTAGCATATCCATTTAAATCTCATCTAGTAAAAATTATTTCTTCAATAAGTATCATTTATATTAACTCCTCCAATTCATTCTATTGTTTTTTGAATACATATACAAAAGTACTTGATTGAAGAACATAAGCACTTATAATATTAAAAATCTTAAGATCAATAATAATTTTTTATATTATAATTTTAACTCTAATTATATATTTGATCTCATTAAATTTTTTTGAGTTGAAAATAAAATCAATTTTGACAAATTCAACAG
>NW_018165133.1:273262-273846 GCF_001263595.1 Phalaenopsis equestris | reverse complement strand
TCACCCCCAACTAACCAGAAATCCCTTATAGAGGTGCTGAAATCTTGTAATTGTTGCCATAGGTCCAGTTTTGCAGTAGTTGTACAACCAACATAAATGAAGGTAGCAAAACCCTGATAGAAACTGAAGTTAAGCTGCAAATGGATGAATTGGTCTCCTTCTTTAAGAACAGTCTTTAAGAACAGCTTTCTGCAAAGAAGCCAAATTTTACTGTTAGTATTTATAAGAAGCTGGAAGCCAGATTATAAGTACTGTTAGTATTTATAAGAAGCTGGAAGCCAGGGAATTTCCTCACAATTCTGTTGACATTTTTAGTGACCATTGGTTTAAGTAGAGCAATGATCCAAAGTTTGTACATCCTGTTGAGAGCAAGGATTCTACTAAGGGATTTGGGATGTGCAAGTCCCCTAACATTCCAACAGATTAGATTCATTAACCAATAGAGGTGGATTTCCCTCTTCTCCTAGTTCTAATAGAGTTAGAAGAAGGAGGGGGGATCCTCCAATGAGGATGAAGAGAGGATTAGGTTCTTTAATTCCAGAGGCATTTTCTTCTTTTTAGTTTTTTGGACTACCAGCTTCAAG